>NC_037669.1:91448860-91478526 GCF_003255815.1 Theropithecus gelada
ATTTTTTTTTTTTTTTTTTTTTTTTTTTTGAGACGGAGTCTCGCTCTGTAGCCCAGGCTGGAGTGCAGTGGCCGGATCTCAGCTCACTGCAAGCTCCGCCTCCCGGGTTCACGCCATTCTCCGGCCTCAGCCTCCTGAGTAGCTGGGACTACAGGCGCCCGCCACCTCGCCCGGCTATTTTTTGTATTTCTTAGTAGAGACGGGGTTTCACTGTGTTAGCCAGGATGGTGTCGATCTCCTGACCTCGTGATCCGCCCATCTCGGCCTCCCAAAGTGCTGGGATTACAGGCTTGAGCCACCGCGCCCGGCCGAGACCCTGTCTCTTAAAAAAAAAAAGAAAAGAAAAAATTACTCTTTAGGTAATTTCACTTGAACATATTCATATATATGGAAGTTTGTCAGCTAACTCAGGCATTTATCCTAAAGATCAAATCTGTTTTCAAAAATTGGCATCTGCCGGGCACGGTGACCCACTCCTGTAATCCCAGCACTTTGGGAGGCCAAGGCGGGTGGATCACAAGGTCAGGAGTTCAAGACCAGCCTGGCCAACACAGTGAAACCCCGTCTCTACTAAAAATACAAAAAATTAGCCGGGCGTTGTGGTGGGTGCCCGTAATCCCAGCTACTTGAGAGGCTGAGGCAGGAGAATTGCTTGAACGCAGGAAGCGGAGGTTGCAGTGAGCCGAGATCGCACCATTGCACTCCACCCCGGGCGACAGTGCAAGACTCCATCTCACCAAAAAAAAAAAAAAAAAAAAATTTGGTATCATTTACAATTTCATAGAATTACTGGGAAGGCCTTTCTTTTTTTTTTTTTTTTTTGAGACGGAGTCTCGCTGTCTCCCAGGCTGGAGTGCAGTGGCTGGATCTCAGCTCACTGCAAGCTCCGCCTCCCGGGTCCATGCCATTCTCCTGCCTCAGCCTCCCGAGTAGCTGGGACTACAGGCTATCTCGCCCAGCTATCTCGCCCGGCTATTTTTTTTGTATTTTTTAGTAGAGACGGGGTTTCACCGGGTTAGCCAGGATGGTCTCGATTTTCTGACCTCGTGATCCACCCGTCTCGGCCTCCCAAAGTGCTGGGATTACAGGCTTGAGCCACCGCGCCCGGCCGGGAAGGCCTTTCTAGATGAGATGTTGGGGTATTTGGGATTCTAATTGTTAACCCCAGAAGAAGGTAATTTAGCTTGTATTTATTTAAAACCCATTTAGCCTTTTAATTATATCAGGTAGAAGTCCAGTGATCATCCTAATAAGGTATATTTCAGAATAAATTTTTTTTCCTTCAGAATAACTTAGAATCAGATGCTCCTAGGGCTCCTAGGAGCAGTGTGAAATTGCGGTAAAGATAAATTTGAATGTTGTAACCAAGTTTATATTAAATCAAGAGGCCATTTCCAATATGATTTTTTGTTTCTTTTTAACTTGTTAAGTCCCTAAGAGATTACATGCTAGGGCTTGAGTCATTTCTGTCGTAGATAATGATGGCCCACACATTCACTTTCGACTGTCCACATAAGCTAGGCTTTCCGCTTTTGCCACGGACAATATAACCAAGATATTTCCAGAGTAAATAACCCACCACAACGTTGGTAATTCCTCTTTTCTTCTTTTTTTATTTTTATTTATTTATTTTTTTTGAGACGGAGTCTTGCTGTGTCGCCCAGGCTGGAGTGCAGTGGCCAGATCTCAGCTCACTACAAGCTCCGCCTCCCGGGTTTATGCCATTCTCCTGCCTCAGCCTCCCGAGTAGCTGGGACTACAGGCGCCCGCCACTTCTCCTGGCTAGTTTTTTGTATTTTTTAGTAGAGACGGGGTTTCACCGTGTTAGCCAGGATGGTCTCGATCTGCTGACCTCGTGATCCGCCCGTCTCAGCCTCCCAAAGTGCTGGGATTACAGGCTTGAGCCACCGCGCCCGGCCTCCTCTTTTCTTCTTAAGCTCCATGAAGCAAAAGCAGAAGGACTCTTTTCAGACTGCCCTCTGTAGCCTACGTTGCAGCCTTCAGAATTGTGAAGGGTTGTAAAATTAATACTCCAAAACAGGCAGCTAGCACTGGGAAAGCCCATGTGGTGACCCCACATTTTTCTGAGGTTCTTCTTTTCCATGGTGTTACTTTATTATCAAGTAAATTGAGAAAGCAGGTCTTGCCCTTAACAGACAAGAATCACACCAGTGTCTTGCAAAGGTAATGGATACATTGGGATTCAGGAGTGACATAGAGGTCCAGCCCCAGAACTTGTGAGGATTTTGTTTGAACACTGAGCAGATGCCTCCTCCCTGTCATCCATCACACTAGATAGGGCTGGCGGTGAATTCTATGCCAGAGTTTCTCCTGCAGTCTGCTAGGAATGGGCCTTCTCGTCCCGCTCTGGCACACATCCCAGTCTAGTCTTTCCCGTCAGAGTCCTCCTTGATACCCCTGACTTAATGATGGTTGCTGTTTTGGAGTAGAATTGATCAGGTTTAAGTCATCCTGCTCAGGTTGGGCATGGTGGCTCATGCCTGCAATCCTAGCACTTTGGGAAGCCAAAGTAGGAAGACTGCTTGAGCCCAGGAGTTCCAAACCATCCTGGGCAACAGAAGGAGACCCTGCCTGTGCCAAGAAAAAAAAAAAAAAAAGTTAAAAAAAACAGTTAGCTGGACCTGGTGGTGCACACTCAGAAGGCTGAGGTGAAAGGATTCCTTTAACCTGGGAGATTGAAGCTGCAGTGAGCCATGATCGTGCCGCTGCACTCCAGCCTGGGGGACAAAGTGGGACCCTATCTCAAAAAAAAAAAAAAAAAAGTCATCCTTCTCTAACTACTGATTGACATGTGGATCATCAGTTCAGACCCTCACTGCATACAGGATCCCTAGGGGGTTCTATTTAATAGCTTGAGAAAGGGAGACTAAAAGGACGTCTGTGAGTGAAATAGGGTATAGCCGTTACCACAGTGCCAGGACCTGAGAGCGTTCCAATTCTTTTTGCAGCATGGGGAATCAAAGGTGGCAGACCAATTTCAACTCAGGGCTGAGGTATCCACATTGTCCATATCAGGCAAGCCCTGCACTAATGGTTGAGCCTCATGGAGAGGAGCATGTGTTGGGAAGAGATCCCTTTGTTACTGTTTTGTGTTGTTCTCTTCAATGAGTTAGAGCTCATGCCCCTTTTATGGCTTTGCTGTTGATTTTGGATGGTAGAGAATATTCCTGAGAGCCTTCCTTTTGACCCCTAGCTTATCCCACCCACTCTCTTCTCTTGGTTGAATTCTCTGAAGGAAAAGTTCATGTGCTATTGTCCTGTTAGTCAATAGTCTTCACATATAATTGTGTTACATATATTGCTATAGACTCTCAGAAATCGGGGTAGAGCTTTTCCTTTGAGCAGTTTAATGAGTGAATTCAGCAGCAAAGTGGCAAGAAATGGTTCTCCAGCCAGGAGAGGTTATGTTTATCCTCCGATTGCCCATTTTCTCTGCACACAATAATATCGTATTCAGTGAGAGGTGCTGTTGGCACCCAGCAGCGCCCTGGGCACACAGCATTTCATGTCATGTCACAGTGTACAAGCTACCCTCTCTCATTTAGAAAGAAGAGCATTTTGCACAGAGAAAAAGTAAAAAAGATCCATGAATGTCATTTTTTATCTTTTATTTTCAGTTGGCTGATGTTGGAATTTTTGTTCTTGTCATGAACTTGTAAACCAATCTTGCCAAGATACAAGTTGTTTTGGTTTTTCACTACGATGACCTCTTTTTCCTCCTGTCTTGACGGCTGACGTTTCCTCAATGATTCTATTGTCTATTTTATGGGAAGCAGCCTTCCTATAGGTTTCCTTTTACACACTGCAGGGCTATCTTTATACTTTAAAAAAAAAAAAAGGACAAGAACTGTCACTAACCTCATGGGGGGTTTTCGTAAAACCATTTAGCCCACCTTGAGCAAAGGGTAGATTCTGTGTTGTTTTTTTAAGCTCATTGTAATAAAATAAATCTAATTCAGCATTATTGTGCTACCTCAAAGGTAAAAAATGTTTTAAGGTCTTCTTTTGGTCCTGAGTTCTGCATACAGTGTTTGAAATGTCTTTCAATTGGAATTATTTTTTAAATCATTGGAGTGAATTTTATTTTAATCTGTTTTAAACTTGTATTTTAATCTCAGAAGAATAAGTGATTGAAACGTGATCAATTCTTGCTCTGTGGTGTTAAACATATAATGAACAGTCATTAAGAATTAAGTCACTGTTTGCCATAAACAAGGTTGATGTTCTTTTTGTTGTTGTTAAGGAAACCCTAGGGCTTGGCTTTACTCTTGATTAATAAAGGCTGACAAATCATGTCTGACTTTCTGGTGCAGTCTTATGTTACGTGTTTGCCATTTTGTTTCAGGGCTCCAGGCCATCATAGCACTCCTTTGGCAGATTCACTCTTCTGGCAGATCTGGGATTGGGGTATGAGCCCTTGAAATAGGGACCCCTTGTACTAGTCAGGGTTCTCCAGAGAAGCAGTGAGTAGGGGGTGTGTATGTGTGTGTGTATAAAGATTTTTTTTTTTTCAGTGACAGGATCTCACTATGTTGTCCAGGCTGGTTTCGAACTCCTGGGCTCAAGCAGTCCTCCTGTCTCAGCTTCCCAAAGTGCTGGAATTACAGGTGTGAGCCACTGCACCCAGCCTAAAGATTTATTATAAGGAATTGGCTCACACAGTTATGGAGGTGGGCAAGTCCCAAGATGTGCAAGGTGAATTGGCTAGCGAGAGCCAATGGTTTGGTTCCAGTTCCCCTCTGAAGGCCTGAGATTCAGCAGAGCCAATGTTGTTGTTCTTGTTCAAAACCCAGCAGGCTCAAGACCCAGGAAGAACCAGTGCTTCAGTTAAGAGTCCAAAGGCAGGAAAAAAGACAATGTCCCAGTTCAAAAGTGGGCAGGAAAGAGAATTCTTTCTTCCTTGGGGAAGAGTTGGCCTTTTTGTTCTATTCACGCCTTCGACTGATTGGATGAGGCCCACACATATTAGGGAAGGTCATCTGCTTTACTTCTATACCAAATTAAATGTTAGTCTTATCCAGGCCGGGCACGATGGTTCAGGCCTGTAATCTCAGCACTTTGGGAGGTGGAGGCAGGCAGATCACCTGAGGTCAGGAGTTTGAGACCAGCTTGGCCAACATGGTGAAACCCAGTCTCTACTAAAAGCACAAATATTAGCCGGGCATGGTGGCACATGCCTATAATCCCAGCTACTTGGGAGGCTGAAGTAGGAGAGTCACTTGAACCCATGAGGTGGAGGTTGCAGTGAGCTGAGATTGCATCATTGTACTCACTCCAGCATGGGCGACAAGAGTGAAACTCAGTCTCAAAAAAAACAAAAAAAAAACCTTATCCAAAAACACCCTCACAGAAACATCTGGAATAATGTTAGATCAAATATCCGGGCACACTATGGCCCAGTCAAGTTAACACATAAAATTAGTGATCACAGCATGGTATTTCAGTTGTTGTGGATGATGTGCAAGGGTATCCTGTGTATCCCTTGCCAGGAAGACAAACTCACCAATGAAACCCAGGAGAGCTGGGTATGGTGGCTCACATCTGTAATCCAAGTGCTTTGGGAGGCTAAGGCAGGAGGATCATTGAAGTTTGAAACCAGCCTGGGCAACATAGTAAGACCTTGTCTCTACAAAAAATAAAAAATAGCCAGGTACAGTGTCTGAAAAAAAAAAAAAGAAAAAGGCCGGGCATGGTTGCTCATGCCTGTAATCCCAGTACTTTGGGAGGCTGAGGCAGGTGGATCGTTTGAGGTCAGGAGTTTAAGACAAGCCTGGCCAACATGGTGAAACCCCGTCTCTACTAAAACTACAAATATTATCCAGGTGTGGTGGCAGACGCCTGTAATCCCAACTACTCGGGAGGCTGAGGCAGGAGAACTGCTTGAACCCAGGAGGTAGAGGTTGCAGTGAACCAAGACTGTGCCACTGCACTGCAGCCTGGGAAACAGAGTGAGATTCCATCTAAAAAAAAGTAGAGGCCGGGTGCAGTGGCTCAAGCCTGTAATCCCAGCACTTTGGGAGGCCGAGACGGGCGGATCATGAGGTCAGGAGATCGAGACCATCCTGGCTAACACGGTGAAACCCCGTCTCTACTTAAAAAAAAAATACAAAAAACTAGCTGGGCAAGGTGGCGGGCGCCTGTAGTCCCAGCTACTCGGGAGGCTGAGGCAGGAGAATGGCGTAAACCCCGGAGGTGGAACTTGCAGTGAGCTGAGATCCAGCCACTGCACTCCAGCCTGGGCGACAGAGCGAGACTCCCTCTCAAAAAAAAAAAAAAAAAGTAGAAAACATCTGTCACTCAGTATTATTTACATAATTTCCTTCTCTGTAACATGGCTATAACCAGAACTAGCAAGGATGCTGTGACAGCCCACTGTACCTACAGTTTCTTTTCAGGTGACCAAAGGAAGCTCATGCTATTATAAAGCCTTGTTCCAGTTTGATCTTGCCCACATTTGGACAGAGACACCTGCCTGTATCAAAGGGCCAAGCCGTGGGAACATATGAAATCTAGGACCCAAGAAACTGGTAGATGGAAATCTTGGGACCTACTAGGGCCCAATAAACTGGTAGCTGAACCCTCTAAAAACCAAAATGTCTGTTTCAAAGCTTTAAAAATTCAATGTCAGCCAGGTGTGGTGGCTCACACCTGTAATCTCAGCTGTTTGGGAGGCTGAAGTGGGAGGATCGCTTGAGCCCAGGAGTTTGAGACCAGCCTGGGCACCATAGTGAAAACACATCTGTCTTTTTTTTTTTTTTTAAGACAGTCTCGCCCTGTAGCGCAGGCTGGATTGCAGTGGCGTGATAACGGCTCACTGCAAGCTCCGCCTCCTGGGTTCATGCCATTCTTCTTGCCTCAGCCTCCCGAGTAGCTGGAACTACAGGCGCCCACCATGCCTAATTTTTTTTTTTTGTTTCGTATTTTTAGTAGAGACGGGGTTTCACCGCATTAGCCAGGATGGTCTCGATTGTGAAACCGCATCTCTAAAAAAATGTTTTTAATTAAAAAAAAATGTGGACGGGCAGAGTGGCTCAACGCCTGTAATCCCAGCTCTTAAGGAGGCAGAGGCGGGAGGAGAGCTTGAGTCCAGGAGTTCGACCTGCCTGGGCAACATAACGAGAACCCGTTCTTCACCAAAAGGAAAAAAAAATTGTAGTTTGGTTTTCGTGGTAATACTGCTATGACGTAAGACGTTCTAGGACAATGTCAAGATCATATCATCCACAGTCTCAGCCTTGAAGAGGGAACATTACATGAGGACTATGTTAGTGTGTCCTAACAGGAAGCTAGAAATTTGTCCCATCAAAGTTACCTGAATATATTACCTGAGTATATAGTGATAGGGAATCACTTAATTTTATAACAACAATTAAAATGGTATTGTAAAGTGGGAGAAAATTGGGGTCACTTAACAAAGCATCATATTAAGTATAAATTTTGCTTCCTTTACCCATTCTCTCTAGAGACAAATCATGGCGAGTGATACATACTGTTACCTGATTGTTTTCTGATATGTAAATAAAATGCGGAGTGTTGGCCAGGTGCTGTGGCTCACGCCTGTAGTCCCAGCACCTTGGGGGCCAAGGCAGATGGATCATGAGGTAAGAGATCAAGACCATCCTGGCCAACATAGTACTAAATATACAAAAATTAGGCAGGGCGTGGTGGTTCACACCTGTAATCCCAACATATTGGAAAGCCGAGGTGGGCAGATCACGAGGCCAGGAGTTCAAGACCAGCCTGACCAACATGGTGAAAACCCGTCTCTACTGAAAATATACAAATTAGCCAGGCGTGGTGGTGTGCACCTGTAATCCCAGCTACTCAGGAGGCTGAGACAGGAGAATCATTTGAAACTGGGAGGTGGAGGTTGCAGTGAGCCAAGATCGCACTACTGCACTCCAGCCTGGGCAACAGAGCGAGACTCCCATCTCAAAGAAAAAAAAAAAATAAAGATACAAAAATTAACTGGGCATGGTGGCATGCACCTGTAGTCCCAGCTACTTGGGAGGTTGAGGCAGAAGAATCGCTTGAACCCGGGAGGCGGAGTTTTCAGTGAGCTGAGATCCTGCCACGGCACTCCAGCTTGGCGACAGAGCAAGACTCTGTCTCAAAAAAAAAAATGCCAAGTGTTGACCAGGAACCTACTAATCAGTTGGGAATTCAGACAGGTATTACCAAGTTCTAACTTGGAATGTCAGAAGTTAGGTCTTCCTAAGCTCATTTGTTCATTGAATAAATCCTGATGACCGGCCGGGCGCGGTGGCTCACGCCTGTAATCCCAGCACTTTGGGAGGCCGAGACGGGCGGATCACAAGGTCAGGAGATCGCGACCATCCTGGCTAACACGGTGAAACCCCGTCTCTACTAAAAAATACAACAAAAACTAGCCGGGCGTGGTGGCGGGCGCCTGTAGTCCCAGCTACTCGGGAGGCTGAGGCAGGAGAATGGCGTAAACCCGGGAGGCGGAGCTTGCAGTGAGCTGAGATCCGGCCACTGCACCCCAGCCTGGGCGACACAGCGAGACCCCGTCCAAAAAAAAAAAAAAAAAAATCCTGATGACCAGCTGTGGATGTTTCTAACTCTGTGTTTAAACCCCAAGAATTAGCAACAATAATGGTACTGAGATCCATCAGGTGATTCCTGGAGCTTTCATCCAGTGCCCATGGAGTTTATCCTTCATGTTTCTTTTTTTTTCTTTTTCTTTTTTTTTTTTTTGAGAAGTAGTCTCACTCTGTCGCCCAGGCTGGAGTGCAGTGGCGCAATCTCGGCTCACTGCAACCTCCTGAGTAGCTGGGATTACAGGCGTGTGCTACTATACCTGGCTAATTTTTGTATTTTTATCGAAACAGGGTTTCACCATGTTGGCCAGGCTTGTCTCAAACCCCTGACTTCAGGTGATCCGCTGGCCTCAGCCTCCCAAAGTGCTGGGATTACAGGCATGAGCTGCCGCTCCAGGCCTGTTCCTCCACATTTCTGGACTCACGCAGATAGCAGCCCCTCTCCCATCTCAAGGATGATTATGCTCCTAGTGTCTGTTGTCCTTATGCTACTCTTTTCTCTCTGGGCTGCTGTTGTGTCTTCATAAAATGAGTGACCTAGACACGCAAGCATATGATGTCCCTTGCTGCTCTACCTTGCATCATACAATTCTGTTTATAGAAGCATTCTGGGGGAGCAGTGAAAGGAGAACAGCTAGTTTTTTGTTTTGTTTTGTTTTTTGAGACAGAGTCTCACTCTGTTACCTAGGCTGGAGTGCAGTGACGAGATCTCAGCTCACTGCAACTTCCACCTTCCATGTTCAAGTGATTCTCCTGCCTCAGCCTCCTGAGTAGCTGGGACTACAGGCACGTGCCACCATGTCTAGCTAAGTTTTGTATTTTTAGTAGAGACGGGGTTTCCCTATGTTGGCCAGGCTGGTCTCAAACTCCTGACCTCATGATCCGCCCGCCTTGTCCTCCCAAAGTACTGGGATTATAGGCATGAGCCACCGCGCCTGGCCAAGAACAACTAGAGTTAAGATTTGAAGGACTCCCCCCAGGTAGGGACTCCTCAGAAACTTTTTTTTTTTTTTTTTGAGACAGAGTTTCACTCTTGTTGCCCAGGCCAGAGTGCAGTGGCACAATCTCGGCTCACTGCAACCTCTCTGCCTCCCGAGTTCAAGTGATTGTCCTGCTTCAGCCTCCCAAGAAGCTGGGATTACAGGCACCCACCACCATGCCCAGCTTATTTTTGTATTTTTAGTAGAGACCAGGTTTCACCATGTAGGCCAGGCTGGTCTGGAACTCCTGACCTCAAATGATTCGCCTGCCTCAGCCTCCCAAAGTGCTGGGATTACAGGTGTGAGCCAACACGCCCAGCCAGAAATTGTGATCTTTATGCTAGTTATTCTAAATATCATGAGGAAGTTTGGCCAGCAATGCATTTCTGGCCTCAATTGCTTTCTGTGAGGTCAGGTGCTAGGAATCAAATGTTTCTGAAGGTGTCTCTTTTTTTTTTTTTTTTTTTTGCGATAGTCTCGCTCTTATTGCCCAGGCTGGAGTGCAATGGCGCAATCTTGGCTCACTGCAACCTCCGCCTCCCAGGTTCAAGCGATTCTTCTGCCTCAGCCTCCTAGTATAGCTGGAATTACAGGCATGCGCCACCACGCCCAGCTAATTTTATATTTTTGGTAAAGACAGGGTTTCTCCATGTTGGTCAGGCTAGTCTCAAACTCCCAACCTGAGGTGATCCTTCCGCTTCAGCCTCCCAAAATGGTGGGATTACAGGCGTGAGCCACCGCACCCGGCTGAAGATGTCTCTTATGTGTGACTTTTTTTTTTTAAGACAGTCTCACTCTATTGCCTAGGCTGGAGTGTGCAATGGCGTGATCTTGGCTCACTGCAACCTCCTCCACCTCCCGGGTTCAAGCAATTCTCCTGCCTCCACCTCCCAAGTAGCTGGGATTACAGGCATGTGCCACCACCCCTGGCTAATTTTTGTATTTTTAGTAGAGATGGAGTTTCACCATGTTGGCCAAAATGGTCTCGAATCCCTGATGTCAAGTGATCCACCCACCTTGGCCTCCCAAAGTGCTGGGATTATAGGTGTGAGCCACCGTGCCCAGCCATGTATGATATTTCTAACCCTCCCTCTCACTTCTTCCCAACCAGAATCCTTGCTCTTGTGGGCATTTCTTTCTGTTCTGTAAAACCATTTATCTGGCATGTCTTTCAGTACGCAAAGTTAGGCATGCCCAGCCCATTTGTACACCACAGGTCAGAAGGCTAGCCAGGCTAGAGTGTGAGACCAGAGGATTGGCAGTACCCATGCCACTAGGAAAACCAGCAGGACTCTTCACCAATCAGTCTATGCTGATAGGCAGACGAATGCACATTTGACAGGCAGTTCTTGGGGAAGGCCATTGAAACAGAAGATACCAGCCAAGAATACAAGAATACTGTAGCATTCTTGGCTGTGGGCCTACCCCTTCCTCCCTCTGCAGAACTGCACTGAGCCAGGGGACAAAGGTCACTGTGTACTGTGCTGTAAGCCAGGATCCAGCAATCCCCATTCTGGCTAGGTCCTCCAACCCCCAGAAGGAGGGGAGGTGTGTGCAATTGTTTTTTGTCTAGTAAACAGATAAAAAGGAGCTAAAGTCTAGACCCACCAGATAAGCAAACCAGCACTTTAGAGTATAACATCCAGTGATGGTCAAATTGTTCACTTTCCTTCTGAAACTGCTGGCGTGGGCATGAGTGGACAGCTGCAGTACACACTCCCATGTCTGCTATGAGCTGAGTCTTGGCCTGTGGCCAGGTAGGGAGAATACCTTTGAAACAGGTAAGCCTCAGACGCGGGACATGCTGGATGCATGCGTGAATGGTGGTGCTGCATTTTGCTGCTTTGGCCAGCAGGGGCCGGGCTGTCCTGGAGCTCCCAGCATCATGCCCCAGAACTGCGCAGCCGGCCCCAAGCCCAGGGTGACAAATGAGGCTGCGCGCTGGCTCAGGGTCCCCGGTGACCTTCCAAGTCTCGGCCTAGACCCCGCACGAGGGGTTGTTCTCCAGGAAGCTCCAGCCTTGGTGGCGCTGGGTTCCTGAGCTCTTTTCCAAGCACAGCATAGCTGGGTGGAAGAGCATGTGACCCTCAGACCCTGTGCTTGGAGCGCTGCACCTCCCTCGGGACTCAAGATGGACCTGGCTGACAGCTCCTGTCTCAGTCTGGCCAGACAAAAACAGGTTGGGACCCTCATCCTGGGCCTCCGCTTGCAGCTGTGTACGAAGATGGCAGGCTTATGGGAGGATGTCTACTCCCACTGACCCTGGCATTTCCTGAGTCCCTTGCCTACCTGGGCTGGGCCAAGACCCAACTACAGTCAAGTAGCTGGGGTCCACTCGCTGCTGTGGTCTCTGCCGTTGTGCTCACCTCAAGGTTTGTATCTGGCTTACAGCAAAAGCAGCCCCCACCCCCAACACAGAGCTGGCCTCACAACCAAAAACCAGGAAGGCCCTCACTTGGCACTGGGGAACTAGTTCAAGGGCCAGGTGCACGCAAGGGCATATTAAGAGTGTGGGGGTGGGGCCCACTGAGACTGGGTGGGCTTCTAGCACAATGGGAATACCTCAGCTGGCCCCTCCAGCTTTGCCCTGCCTGGATGTGCTGGGGACAGGGTGTGTGTGTCCAGGATGTGCTAGGAACCGTCCCAACCCTGGCCTTGTGGGATCCTTTTCTTGGTAATTTTTGTGTCCTTTGTTCTGGAAAAAAAAAAATCTGGGAATTGTTTGCCGCCAACTCCTCCCTACATGGCCCACGTCCCAGGACTGTGGGTGCAACTGAGGGTCGTCAGAGACCTTAGTTCCACCCCTGCCCGAGTGGGAACATTGTGTTCCCAGCTCCGAGCTGAGCTGCCTATCCAGTTCTTCAGCGCTGGAGGCCCTGGGCTGACTCCAGGCAGGAGGGAGTGGGGATGAGCAAGAACAGCCAGCGGGTTTAAGGAATGGGCAGGAAAAGGAACCTGGAGTGCAGAAGCACCCCTCTACCTCCTCATCAGACTCTTGCCCCCTCCACTTTGGAGGTCCTCTTTGGGGATCAGAGGCCCATCTCTGCCAGGGGCCTGAAGACCTAGATCCTGGAGGTGAAGTCTCTTCTCAGCATCTCACCTGTACCCTTCATCTCCAAAACCACTGCAGTGCTTCCCACCTTGCCCTAGAGCCCTGTCCTCTGACCTCTCGCACCTCTGCCTCCCTCAGCAATGACTTGCCATGGGTCAGAAACTCCAGGCTCCCTCTTTGTTCCCCACCATCCTCCTCTAGCTCCTGCCCCATTTTGAAACTTGCCTGTGGTTGCTATCACCCTTCCTCACCTCCCATTCTTGCCACAGCCCATGGCGCAGTGCCCAGTGACTTCCGCTGACAAAACCAGTGCACATACTAGCTCTCTGGAATCCCCACAAAATTCACCGGGATTGACTTCTCCCTCCTGCTTGAAGGACCACATTCTCAGGAGTCATTCAGCCCTCCTGGTTTTCCTTCCGTCTCTTATGATCATCCTCATCTCTGTTGCCAGCTTTAACTACACATAGTTAAATGTTGGAGTGACCCAAGACTGCCCTCTGGGCTCTTCTCCCTCCCTCCCTCCTTGGGGAATTTTGTCAGAACAGTGTGGCTTTGAGTGTTATCACCATGCTGCTCCCTCTGAATTTATACTTCCAGCTGGGACACTTCACACTGAACTAATTGTCCCACTGTCTGCTTGACATCTCCACTAGGCTATGAAACAGCTGTCCCAAATATTGTCTTTTTTTTTTTTTTTTTCTTTCTTGAAGTGGAATCTCGCTCTGTTGCTCAGACTGGAGTGCAGTGGCACCAGCTTAGCTCACTGCAACCTCCACCTCCCGAGTTCAATGGATTCTCCCGCCTCAGCCTTCTGAGTAGCTGGGATTACAGGTGCACGCCACCACATCCTGTTAATTTTGTATTTTTAGTAGAGACAAGATTTCACCACGTTGGCCAGTCTGGTCTCAAACTCCTGACCTCATGTGATCCGCCCGCCTTGGCCTCCCAAAATGCTGGGATTGCAGGCATGAGCCACCACACCTGGCCCATGCTCTTATTTTTCATCAGTACTGCCTCTCCAGTTGTACCACCCTTCTGTCCTGAAGAAGTCTCCAACTGCCAGCACCTCCAATCTGTCCACTCTCAGATCCCAACTCTTCTTTAAAATCCCTCCACTGCTTTCCTCTCCTTGGACTTAATACTTGGCCCTAGTCGCAGTCTTAATTACCCTCTAGGATCCACAGCCAGTGTCTTATTTTTGAAAAGCAACTTTTGCCACATCAGCCCTTGGCTGAGTCCTCATGTAACTTCCTACCAGCCTTGCACAGGCGTAAGTGGTCCAGGCCAAGGCCTCTCTACTGTCCCTTCACTGCAACCACTGGGAACCTTATGCAAATTTTGCTTTGCTTTTGGTTTTATTTGTTTGTTTTTTGAGATGGAGTCTTGCTTTGTCACAAAGGCAATGGTACAGTCTCAGCTCATTGCAACCTCCATCTCCCGGATTTAAGCGATTCTCCTGCCTCAGCCTCTGGAGTAGCTGGGACTACAGGTGTGTGCCACCACACCCAGCTAATTTTTTGTATTTTGTATTTTTAGTAGAGACGGGGTTTCACCACTTTGGCCAGGCTGTTCTTGAACTCCTGACCTAGTGAACCGCCTGCCTCAGCCTCCCAAAGTGCTGGGACTACAGGCGTGAGCCACCGTGCCTGGCAGGTTTTGTTTTTTTAATTTAATTTTTAAAGTGTAGGATATAACAAATACATAAAAGTATATAAAACAAAGATGTTCTGCTCCATTATTTTTCACAGACCAAACACTCAGAAACCCAACACACACGAAAAACATTCCCAGTGCCCTGTAGCTCCCCATTGTGACCCACCGGTCACCCCTCCCTGCCCCATCCTGAGTTTTAAGATAAGGAGATCATCACTTCCTTGATTTTCTTAATCTTTTTGTCACCTAAGGATGCCTCTCTAAAGAATTTCTTCCTGGCCGGGCGCGGTGGCTCAAGCCTGTAATCCCAGCACTTTGGGAGGCCGAGATGGGCGGATCACGAGGTCAGGAGATTGACACCATCCTGGCTAACACGGTGAAACCCCGTCTCTACTAAAAAAATACAAAAAACTAGCCGGGCGAGGTGGCGGGCGCCTGTAGTCCCAGCTACTCGGGAGGCTGAGGCAGGAGAATGGCGTGAACCCGGGAGGCGGAGCTTGCAGTGAGCTGAGATCCGGCCACTGCACTCCAGCCTGGGCGACAGAGCGAGACTCCGTCTCAAAAAAAAAAAAAGAATTTCTTCTTTCATCCAGCTAAATATATACCTGTAATTAATTGCATAAGAGAGAACCCATCATAACGGCTGTTGTTTAAATCTTTTATCTTTTACTCTTTTCCCTTCCCTCCCTTCTATCACCATTTTCTGCAACCCATGTTTACAAACTGTATGTTCCCTATTTTTCCGCTGGCTTATATAATTATAAAAGCATACACATGGCCGGGTGTGGTGGCTCACACCTGTAATCCCAGCACTTTGGGAAGCTGAGGCAGGCGGATCACCTGAGTTCAGGAGTTCGAGACCAGCCTGCCAAACATGGCGAAACCCCATCTGTACTAAAAATACAAAAAATTATCTGGGTGTGGTGGCAGGTGCCTGTAATCGCAGCTATTCGGGAGGCTGCAGCAGGAGAATCGCTTGAACCCAGGAGGCGGAGGTTGCAGTGAGCCGAGATTGCACCACTGCACTCCAGCCTGGGCGACAAGAGCAAAACTCCATCTAAAAATAAATAATTTTTTTAAAATACAAAAAATTAGCTGGATGTGGTGGTGCATGCCTGTAGTTGCAGTTACTCGGGAGGCTGAGGCACCAGAATTGCTTGAAACCGGGAGGCGGAGGTTGCAGTGACCGAAGAGAGATCGCACCATTGCACTCCAGCCAGGGAGACATCATGAGACTCTGTTTCAAAACAAAAAAAGCATACACACATTCACACAAAGTGGTTTCTCTTTGTTGTACACATTTAGGTCACTTTGTACATAGTTTTCTGCATCTCACTTTTCTTACTCATTCCAACTTTGTGGCAGGCCCTCCAAATCAAGTGGCATTATCCCAGTTCCTTCTTTTTGATGATAATATAAAACCTGTCCACATAGCCAGGCACGGTGGCTCAAGCCTGTAATCCGAACACTTTGGGAGGCCGAGGTGGGTGGATCACCTGAGGTCAGGAGTTCGAGACCAGCCTTAACATTGAGAAACACCGTCTCTACTAAAAATACAAAATTAGCCGGGCATGGTGGTACATGCCTGTAATCCCAGCTACTCGGGAGGCTGAGGCAGGAGAATTGCTTGAACCTGGGAGGCAGAGGTTGCGGTGAGCCGAAATCGCACCATTGCACTCCAGCCTAGGCAACAAGAGCACAAAACTTCATCTCAAAAACAAACAAACAAAAAAATCCTGTCCACAAATATTTTTATACTCTTCCCACAAAAAGTGGAGTCTAAGTTCCCTCTCCTTTAATATGGGCCAGCTTCAGTGACTGCTTCTATTGAATAGAATGGGGCAGAAATGATAACGTGTGATATCTGAGTCTAGGTTAGAAAAGTTGATAGAACTAAAACAGGAGCCAGACACAGTGACTCATGCCTGTAATCCCAGTACTTTGGGAGGCCGAGGTGGGAGGATCACTTGAGCCCGGGAGTTCAAGACCAACCTGGGCAACATATAGACCAGGTCTCTATTTTTTAAAAAAAAAGAACTTAGGTAGGAGGTGGGACTTGACTCCAGAGGTGGGGCTCGGACACTGCACTAGATTGAGGACTAGCTAAAACAGGGTCTGGGGAGGAAGAGGCTTTCACTCAGACATGCCCACCAACGTGCTGTCAATTTACCATTGCCATGGCAACACCCAGGAGTTACTGCTTCTTTCCGTGGCAATGATCCAATGACCCAAAAGTTACTGCCTCTTCCCTAGAGATTTCTGCTTAGCCCCTTAATCTGCATGCAATTAAAAGTGGATATAAATAGGACTGCAAAACTGCCTGGAGCTGCTACTCTCTGCCCAAGGGATAGCCCTACTCTGCAGGAGCAGTCATGGAGCCATAACACCACCTCTTCAACAAAGCTGTTTTCTTCTACCTCTGGCTTGCCCTTGAATTCTTTCCTGGGCAAAGCCAAGAACCCTCATGAGCTAAGCTCCACTTTGGGGCTCACCTGCCCTGTATCAGAAGTTCCACTTTACTTGCTCTCACTTATTATAATCATCTTTGGAATCTATCCACCATGTTGTGAGGAAGTCCAGGAGAGGCCACATGCAGGTTTTCAGCCCTGGCTAAATTCTCAGATTACAGCCAGCCTCAAATGGCAGACTTCAAGTAAGGAGCCTTCAGATGATTCCAACCCCAGCCTGCAAGCTTCCCCAGTTAATGCATCAGAGAAAAGTTGTCTCCATAGAATCTTGCTCAAATGGCAGATTTGTGAGCAAAATAAGTTGGTATAAGCCACTAAATTTGAGGTAATTTGTTACACAATGTAGTAACCATAACAATATAGAGATCCCAAAATGTCTCCAACCATGCCCTTGTGGATGGGCCATCACTTTGCAGGCTTTTCCCTCCACTACATTTGATATAGCAATAAATATCCCTGACTATATTGCTCATATCTCAATCCCTTTTTTTTCTGAGACAGAGTCTTGCTGTGTTGCCCAGGCTGGAGTGCAGTGGCGTGATCTCAGCTCACTGCAAGCTCCACCTCCTGGGTTCACACCATTATCCTGCCTCAGCCTCCCAAGTAGCTGGGACTACAGGCACCTGCCACCACACCCAGCTAATTTTTTGTATTTTTAGTAGAGACGGGATTTCACTGTGTTAGCCAGGATGGTCTCAATCTCCTGACCTTGTGATCCACCCGCCTCAGCCTCCAAAAGTGCTGGATTTACAAGCGTGAGCCACCGCGCCCGGCCATCTTAGTGCTTTTATTTCTATAAGTGAGAGTCCCAAGATTGGAATTATAGGACCCTGAAGTATATGCATTTTTATTTTACTGGAGTTTGCCAAATTGCTTTCCAAAAAGGCTGTAGCCAATCTTACCTCTATCAACAGTGTTTGGAAGCATCCTTTTTCTCACATTCCTGAAAGCAAGAGTTGGTGCAGCTTTTTATTTTTTATTTTATTTTATTTTATTTTTTCAAGACAGAGTCTTGCTCTGTCACCCAGGCTGGAGGGCAGTGGTGCGATCTCGGCTCATTATAACCTCCACCTCCCGGGTTCAAGCAATTCTCCTGCCTCAGCCTCCCGAGTAGCTGGGACTACAGGCATACACCACCACACTCGGCTAATTTTCGTAGTTTTAGTAGAGACGGGGTTTCACCATGTTGGCCAGGCTTGTCATGAACTCCTGACCGCAGGCAATCCACCCGCCTCAGCCTCCCCAAGTGCTGGGATTACAGGCGTAAGCCACTGCGCCCAGCCTGGTGCAGCTGTTTTTGATTTTTGCTAGTCTGTTGGTAATAAAGCGACTTATATATTATGTCATATATATATGTGTGTACATATATGTATATATGTACATATGTACATACATATGTACATATATATATAGAGAGAGAGAAAGACAGTCTTGCTCTGTCACCCAGGCTGGAGTGGAGTGGTGTGATCTTGGCTCACTGCAACCTCTGCCTCCTGGGTTCAAGCAATTCTTGTGCCTCAGTCCAGTAGCCGAGATTTCAGGCATGTGCCACCACACCACATGTTTTCTTTTTTCTTTTTTCTTTTGAGGTGGAGTCATGCACTGTCACCCAGGCTGGAGTGCAGTGGTGCGATCGCCACTCAATGCAACCTCCATCTCCTGGATTCAAGCAATTCTCCTGCTGCAGCCTCCCAAGTAGCTGGTATTACAGGCGCCTGCCACCACGCCTGGCTAATTTTTTGTATTTTTAGTAGAGACAGCGTTTCACTATGTTGACCAGGCTGGTCTTGAACTCCTGACCTTATGATCCACCCAAAGTACTGGCATAAGCCACTGTGCCTGGCCAATTTTTGTATTTTTTACACTGTTTCCCCGCCCCCCTTTATGTGAAGAATGGGGTCTCGCTATATTGCCCAGGCAAGTCTTGAACTCCTGGGCTCAAGCTATCCCCCTGCCTCTGCCTCCCTAAGAGTTGGGATTACAGGCGTGAGCCACCATGCCCGGCTGTAATTTTTAGTAAAGCCAGGGTTTTGCCATGTTGGCCAGGCTGCAGTCAAACTCCAGGCCTAGTGATCCACCCGCCTTGGCCTCCCAAAATGCTGAGATTATAGGCATTAGCCACCATGCCTGGCAACTGTTATTCTTTTGTTTTTTGAGATAGAGTCTTGCTCTGTCACCCAGGCTAGAGTGCGGTGGTGTGATCTTGGCTCATTGCAACCTCCTCTCCCAAGTTTAAGCAATTCTCCTGCCTCAGCCTCCTGAGTAGCTGGGATTAAAGGAGTGTGCTACCACACCTGGCTAATTTTTGTATTTTTAGTAGAGACAGGGTTTCACCACATCGGCCAGGCTGGTCTCAAACCCCTGACCTCAAGTGATCCGCCCACCTCAGCCTCCTAAAGTGCTGGGATTATAGACGTGAGCCACTGTGCCTGGCCTATTACTTTTTTTTTTTTTTTGAGATGGAGTCTTGCTCTGTTGCCCAGACTGGAATGCAGTGGCACAATCTGGGCTCACTGTAGCTGAGACTACAGGTGCCTACCACCACACCTGGCTAACTTTTTTTTCTTTTTTCTTTTTTCTTTTTTCTTTTTTTTTTTTTGTAGTTTTAGTAGAGACAGGGTTTCACCATGTTATCCAGGATGGTCTTGATCTCCTGACCTTGTGATACACTTGCCTCGGCCTCCCAAAGTGCTGGGATTACAGGCGTGAGCCACCGTGCCCGGCCTTTTTTTTTTTTTTTTTTTTTTTTGGAGATGGAGTTTCGCTCTTGTTGTTCAGGCTGAAGTGCAATGGCACGATCTTGGGTCACCACAACTGGGTTCAAGCAATTCTCCTGCCTCAGCCTCCTGCGTAGCTGGGATTACAGGCATGCACCACCGTGCCCGGCTAATTTTGTATTTTTAGTAGAAACGGGGTTTCTCCATTTTGGTCAGGCTGGTCTCAAAGTCCCGACCTCAGGTGATCTGGCCGCCTCAGCCTCCCAAAGTGCTGGGATTACAGGCGTGAGCACCACACCCGGCCCTGTTACTCTTTTTTTTTTTTTTTTTTTTTTTTTTTAGACAGTCTCACTCTGTCGCCCAGGCTGGAGTGCAGTGGTGCAATCTCGGCTCACTGCAACATCCACCTCCTGGGTGTCAGTCCTCTGAGCCCCAACCTGCACATATACATCCAGATGGCCTGAGGCAACCAAAAAAAGTACAAAAGAATTGAAACAGCCAGCTCCTGTCTTTTTTTTTTTGAGACAGAGTCTCGCTCTGTCACCCAGGCTGGAGTGCAGTGGCAGGACCTCAGCTCACTGCAAGCTCAGCCTCCTGGGTTCATGCCATTCTCCTGCCTCAGCCTCCCGAGTATCTGGGACTACAGGCGCCCGCCACCACACCCAGCTAATTTTTTGCATTTTTAGTAGAGACAGGGTTTCACCATGTTAGCAAGGATGGTCTCGATCTTCTGACCTCGTGATCCGTCTACCTTGGCCTCCCAAAGTGCTGGGATTGCAGGTGTGAGCCACTGCGCCTGGCCTCCAGCTCCTGTCTTAACTGATTAACCAACCTTAAGACATTCCATTATGACTTGTTCCTGCCCTGCCCCAACTGATCGATCAACCTTGTGACATTCTTCTTCTGGACAATGAGTCTTATGATCTCCCCACCATGCACCTTGTGACCCCTGCCCCTGCCTGCAAGAGAAAAACCCCCTTTAACTGTAACTTTCCACTGCTTACCCCAGTCCTATAAAACTGCCCCATCCCTAACTCCTTTTGCTGACTCCTTTCTCAGACTCAGCCCACTTGCACCCAAGTGAATAAATAGCCTTGTTGCTCACACAAAGCCTGTTGGTGGTCTCTTCACATGGACACGTGTGACATTTTGGTGCCATTACTCAGATCAGGGGACCTACCTTGGGAGATCAATCCCCTGTCCTTCTGCTCTTTGCTCCATGAGAAGGATCCACCTATGACCTCCAGTCCTCAGACCAACCAGCCCAAGGAACATCTCACCAATTTTAAATCAGGTAAGTGGCCTCTTTTTACCCTCTTCTCCAACCTCTCTCACTATTCCTCAACTTCTTTCTCCTTTCAATTTCTGCACCACCCTTCAATCTCTCCCTTCCCTCAATTTCAGTTCCTTTTCTTTTCTGGTAGAGACAGAGGAGATGTGTTTTATCCGTGAACCCAAAACTCCGGCGCTGGTCAAGGATTCGGGAAGACAGTCTTCCCTGGGTGTCTAATCACCATGGGGATGCCTGCCTGATTATTCACCCACATTTCAGAAGTGTCTGATCACCGTGGGGATGCCAGCCTTGATCCTTCACCATAGTGGCAAGTACCACCTCCTCTGGGTGGCAAGTACCACCCGTCACCCCCCACCCCAAGTGTCTCTACCCTCTCTTTTCTCTAGGCTTGCCTCCTTCACTATGGTCAACCTTCCACCCTCCATTCCTCCTTCTTCCCCCTTAGCCTGTGTTCTCAAGAACTTAAAACCTCTTCAACTCTCGCCTGACCTAAAACCTAAGTGTCTTCTTTTCTTCTGCAACACGACTTGGCCCCAATACAAACTTGATAATGGCTCTAAATGGCAAAAAAAATGGCACTTTTGATTTCTCCATCCTACAAGATCTAGATAATTTTTGTCAAAAAATGGGCAAATGCTCTGAGGTGCCTTACATCCAGGCTTTTTTTTTCTTTCTTTCTTTTTGGAGACGGAGTCTCGCTCTGTCGCCCAGGCTGGAGTGCAGTGGCCGGATCTCAGCTCACTGCAAGCTCTGCCTCCTGGGTTTACGCCATTCTCCTGCCTCAGCCTCCCGAGTAGCTGGGACTACAGGTGCCCGCCACCTCGCCCGGCTAGTTTTTTTGTATTTTTTAGTAGAGATGGGGTTTCACCGTGTTAGCCAGGATGGTCTCGATCTCCTGACCTCGTGACCCGCCCGTCTCGGCCTCCCAAAGTGCTGGGATTACAGGCTTGAGCCACCATGCCCGGCTAGGCATTTTTCACGCTTCGTTCCCTCCCTAGTTTCTGCTCCCAATGTGACTTGTCCCAAATCTTCCTTCTTTCTCTCCTGTCTGTTCCTTCAGTCTCCACCCCAAGCTCTTGAGTCCTTTCAATCTTCCTTTTCTACCAACCCATCTGACCTCTCCCCTTCTCCCCAAACTGCTCCTCTTCAGGTCTCTCTTCGCCAGGCTGAATCAGGCTCCAATTCTTCCTAAGCCTCCGCTCCTCCACCCTACAACCTTTCTATCACCTCCCCTCCTCATACTTGGTCTGGCTTACAGTTTCGTTCTGTGACTAGCTCTTCCACACCTGCCCAACAATTTCCTCTTAGAGAGGAGGCTGGAGCTGAAAGTATAGTCAGCTTACATGTGCCCTTTTCTCTATCAGACCTTTCCCAAATCAGCCAGCATCTAGGCTCTTTCTCATCAGATCCCACTAAATATATACAGGAATTCTGATATCTAACTCTGTCCTACAGTTTAACTTGGAGTGACTTAAATGTCATCCTAACTTCTATCCTCTCCCAAGATGGACGGGAAAGAGTTTTTTCTCTAGCCCAGTCTCATGCTGACAACTACCGGCTTCATGAGCCAGACCTCCAAGAAGGCATTAGAGCAGTTCCCCGAGAGAATCTCCAATGAAACTATCAGGCAGATTCCCCAGGTATAGCTAGGCAAGATTCCATGGTTTCCTACCTAGTTGAAGGGCTTAAAAAGGCAGCATACAAAGCTGTTAATATGATAAACTTAAAAAAAACTACCCAAGGTAAAGACAAAAACCCAGCCCAGTTCATGGCTCATTTGGCAGCAACCCTGAGATGCTTTACAGCCCTAGATCCTGAAGGGTCAGAAGGCTGTCTCATTCTCAATATTTTATCACACAGTCAGCTCCTGACATTAAAAAAAAAAGCTTCAAAAATTGGAATCCAGCCCTCAAACCCCACAACAGGAATTAACCAACCTTGCCTTCAAGGTGTACAGTAATAGAGAGGAGGCAGCCAGACAGCAACACATTTCTGAGTTACAATTACTTGCCTCTGCTGTGAGACAAAATCCAGCTGCACCTCCAGCACATAAGAACTTCAAAACACCTAAGCTACAGTGGTCAGGCATTCCTACAGGACCTCCTCCATCAGGATCTTGCTTCAAATGCCAGAAATCTGGCCACTGGGCCAAGGAGTGCCCACAGCCTGGGATTACTCCCAAGCTGTGTCCCATCTGTGCAGGGACCCACTGGAAATCAGACTGCCCAGCTTGCCTGGCAGCCACTCCTAGAGCCGCTAAAGCTCTGGCCCAAGGCTCTCTGACTGACTCCTTCCCAGATCTGCTTGACTTCGTGGCTGAAAACTGACACTGCCCAATCGCTTCAGAAACCCCCTGGACAATCACGGATGCCGAGCTTTGGGTAACTCTCACAGTGGAAGGTAAGTCCATCCCCTGTTTAATTGATATGGGGGCTACCCACTCCACATTACCTTCTTTTCAAGGGCCTGTTTCCCTTGCCCCCATAACTGTTGTGGGTATTGACGGCCAAGCTTCAAAACCCCTTAAAACTCCACCACTGTGGTGCCAACTTGAACAACATTCTTTTATGCACTCCTTTTTAGTTATTCCCACCTAGCCAGTACCCTTATTATGTCAAGACATTCTAACTAAATTATCTACTTCTCTGACTATTCCTGGGCTATAGCCACACCTTATTGCTGCCCTTTTCCCCAGTTCAAAGCTTCCTTCACATTCTCCCCTTGTGTCTCCCTACCTTAATCCGCAAGTATAAGATACCTCTACTCCTACCTTGATGACCAATCACGCACTCCTTATCATCCCATTAAAACCTAATCACTCGGCCTGGTGCAGTGGCTCACACCTGTAATCCCAGCACTTTGGGAGGCCGAGGCAGGCGGATCACGAGGTCAGGAGATCGAGAGCATCCTGGCTAACATGGTGAAACCCCATCTCTACTAAAAATACAAAAAATTAGCTGGGCGGTGGCAGGCACTTGTAGTCCCAGCTACTCAGGAGGCTGAGGCAGGAGAATGGCATGAACCCAGGAGGCGGAGCTTGCAGTGAGCCAAGATCATGCCACTGTACTCCAGCCTGGGTGACAGAGTGAGACTCCATCTCAAAAAAAAAAAAAACAAAAAAAAGGAAAAAAAAAAAAACAACCTAATCGCTCTTAACCCACTCAACACCAATATCCCATCTCACAGTAGGCTTTAAAAAGCTTAAAGCCTGTTATCACTTGCCTGCTACAGCATAGGTTCCAAAGCCTATACACTCTCCTTACAATTCCCCCATTTTACCTGTCCAAAAACCAGACAAGTCTTACAGGTTAGTTCAGGATCTGCACCTTATCACCCAAATTGTTTTGCCTATCCACCCTGTGGTGCCCAACCCATACGCTCTTTTGTCCTCAATACTTTACTCCACAACCCACCATTCCATTCTTGATCTTAAAAATGCTTTTTCAGTATTCCCCTGCACCCCTCATCCCAGGCCCTCTTTGCTTTTACCTGGACTGACCCTGACACCCATCAGCCTCAGCAACTTACCTGGGCTGTACTGCCGCAAGGCTTCAGGGACAGCCCCCATTACTTCAGTCAAGCCTAAATTTCTTCCTCACTCATTACCTATCTCGGCATAATTCTTCATAAAAACACATGTGCGGCTGGGCACGGTGGCTCAAGCCTGTAATCCCAGCACTTTGGGAGGCCGAGACGGGCAGATCACGAGGTCAGGAGATCGAGACCATCCTGGCTAACATGGTGAAACCCCGTCTCTACTAAAAAATACAAAAAACTAGCCGGGCGAGGTGGCGGGCGCCTGTAGTCCCAGCTACTCGGGAGGCTGAGGCAGGAGAATGGCAGAAACCCGGGAGGCGGAGCTTGCAGTGAGCTGAGATCCGGCCACTGCACTCCAGCCTGGGTGACAGAGCGAGACTCCGTCTCAAAAAAAAAAAAAAACCAAAAAAAAAACCACACATGCTCTCCCTGCTGATTGTGTCTGGCTAATCTCCCAAACCCCAACCCCTTCTAGAAAACAACTCCTTTCCTTTCTGGGCATGGTTGGATAGTTTCACCTTTGGACACCTGGTTTTGCTGTTCTAACAAAACCATTATATAAACTCACAAAGAAAAACCTAGCTGACCCCATAGATCCTAAATCCTTTCCCCACTCCCCTTCCCATTCCTTAAAGACAGTGCTAGAGACTGCTCCCACACTAGCTCTCCCTGACTCATCCCAACCCTTTTCATTACACACAGCCAAAGTGCAGGGCTGTACAGTCAAAATTCTTACACAAGGACTGGGACCATGCCCTGCAGCCTTTTTGTCCAAACAAGGTGACCTTACTGTTTTAGGCTGGCCATAGTGCCTCTGTGCAGTGGCTGCTGCCACCCTAATAGTTCTACAGGCCCTCAAAATCACAAACTATGCTCAACTCACTCTCTACAGTTCTCATAACTTCCAAAATCTATTTTATTCCTCACACCTGATGCATATACTTTCTGCTCGTCAGCTCCTTCAGCTATACTCACTCTTTGTTGAGTCTCCCACAATTACCATTGTTCCTGGCCCAGACTTCAATCTGGCCTCCTACATTATTCCAGATACCACCCCTGACCCCCATGACTGTATCTCTCTGATCCACCTGACATTCACTCCATTTCCCCATATTTCCTTCTTTCCTGTTCCTCACCCTGATCATACTTGGTTTATTGATGGCAGTTCCACCAGGCCTAATCACCACTCACCAGTAAAGGCAGGCTATGCTATAGTATCTTCCACATCTATCATTGAGGCTGCTGCTCTGCCCCCCTCCACTACCTCTCAGCAAGCCAAACTCATTGCCTTAATTCGGGCACTCATTCTTACAAAAGGACTACGTGTCAATATTTTTACTGACTCTAAATATGCCCTCCATATTCTGCACTAACATGCTGTTATATGAGCTGAAAGAGGTTTCCTTACTATGCAAGGGTCCTCCATCATTAATGCCTCTTTAATAAAAACTCTTCTCAAGGCCGCTTTACTTCCACAGAGTCATTCACTGCAAGGGCCATCAAAAGGCATCAGATCCCATCGCTCAAGGCAACAATTATGCTGATAAGACAGCTAAACAAGCAGCTAGCATTCTAACTTCTGTCCTTCATAGTCAGTTTTTCTCCTTCTCATTGGTCACTCCCGCCTACTCTCCCACTAAAACTTTCACCTAACAATCTCTTCCCACACAAGGCAAATGGTCCTTAGACCAAGAAAAATATCTCCTTCCAGCCTCACAGGCCGATTCTCTTCTCTCGTCATTTCATAACCTCTTCCATGTAGGTTACAAGCCGCTAGCCCACCTCTAGAGTCTCGCTCTGTCGCCCAGGCTGGAGTGCAGTGGGGTGATCTTGGCTCACTGCAAGCTCTGCCTCCTGGGTTCATGCCATTCTCCTGCCTCAGCCTCCCCAGTAGCTGGGACCGCAGGTGCCCGCCACCATGCCCAACTAATTTTTTGTGTGTTTTTAGTAGAGACAGGGTTTCACCATGTTAGCCAGGATGTTCCCTGACCTTGTGATCCGCCCACCTCAGCCTCCCAAAGTGCGGGATTACAGGCATGAGCCACTGCACCTGGCTCTAGCCCGCCTCTTAAAACCTCTCATTTCATTTCTATTGTGGAAATCTATCCTCAAAAAAACATCATTTCTCAGTGTTCCATCTCCTGTTCTACTACTCCTCAGGGATTGTTCAGGCCTCTCCCTTCCCTACACATCAAGCTTGGGAATTTGCCCCTGCATTTCCCTGCCCAGGACTGGCAAATTGACTTTACTCACATGCCCCAAGTCGAAAAACTAAAATACTTCTTGGTCTGGGTAGACACTTCCACTGGATGGGTAGAGGCCTTTCCCACAGGGTCTGAAAAGGCCACCGCGGTCATTTCTTCCCTTCTGTCAGACATGATTCCTCAGTTTGGCCTTTCCATCTCTATACAGTCCAATAATGGACTGGCCTTTATTAGTCAAATCACCCAAGCAGTTTCTCAGACTCTTGATATTCAGCAAAACCTTCATACCCCTTAGCATCCTCAATCTTCAGGAAAGGTAGAATGGACTAATTATATATATATAATTATATACATATATATATGGGGTTTTTTTTGTTTTGTTTTGTTTTGTTTTGAGACAGAGTCTTGCTCTGTCACCCAGGCTGGAGTGCAGTGGCCCAATCTCGGTGCAACTGCAAGCTCTGCCTCCTGAGTTCACGCCATTCTCCTGCCTCAGCCTCCCTAGTAGCTGTGACTACAAGCACTTGCCACCACGCCTGGTTAATTTTTTCTATTTTTTTTTTTAGTACAGATGGGGTTTCACCGTGTTAGCCAGGATGCTCTCGATCGCCTGACCTTGTGATCTGCCTGCCTCAGCCTCCCAAAGTGGCGTGAGCCACTGCGCCTGGCCAAACTAATGGTATTTTAAAGACACATCTCACTAAGCTTATCCTCCAACTTAAAAAGGACTGGGCTGTACTTTTACCTCTTGCCCTTCTCAGAATTAGAGCCTGTTCTCGAGATGCTACTGGGTACAGTCCATTTAAACTGTTATATGGATGTACTTTCTTGCTCAGCCCCAGCCTCGTCCCACACACCAGCCCCCTAGATCTTCCAGTCCTCAAGCAGTCTAGACAGGAAATTCACCAGGCTGCTTCTCTTGCCTACTCCAGATTCCCCGCCATATAAAGACACCCTAGCTAGACGATCAGTTCTTTTTTTTTTTTTTTTTTTTTTGAGACAGAGTCTCGCTTAGTCGCCCAGGCTGGAGTGCAGTGGCACGATCTTGGCTCACTGCAAGCTCCGCCTCCCGGGTTCACGCCATTCTCCTGCCTCAGCCTCCCGAGTAGCTGGGACTACAGGCGCCCACCGCCTCGCCCGGCTAATTTTTTGCATTTTTAGTAGAGACGGGGTTTCACCGTGTTAGCCAGGATGGTCTCGATCTCCTGACCTCGTGATCCACCCGCCTCGGCCTCCCAAAGTGCTGGGATTACAGGCGTGAGCCACCGCGCCCGGCCGACGATCAGTTCTTATTAAAATTCTGACCCCTCAAACTCTACAACCTTGATGGACTGGACCCTACTTAGCCATCTGTAGTACCCCAACTGCCGTCCGCCTGCAGGACCCTCCTCATTGGGTTCACCATTCCAGAATAAAGCTGTGTCCATCGGACAGCCAGCCTGATCGCTCTTCTTCCTCCTGGAAGTCGCAAGTACTCTCCCCTACTTCCCTTAAACTCATTCACATTTCTGAAAAACAGTAATAACTTTTATGAGCCTAATACATCCCTTCATTCTATCAAGTCTATTCATCCTTACCCTACTTTTTGCAACAGGGCTCTACGTAGTCACCCCCACTACTTGGACTGCGCCCCAAAAACCTGTCATCCCTACTATATTCTGTCTAGTCATACTCCTATTCTCCATTCTCAACTACTCACAAATGCCCTGCCCTTGTTTACACTGCCGGTTTACTCTTTTCCTCCAAACCATCATAACTGATGTCTCCTGGTTTTATCTCAAACCACCTTAAGTCTCTCTTGAAGTAAATAAAAGATCTTCGGTGGCAAGGTACACTCCACTACTTTCACCCTGATGAAGCCCTATTCTCTCCATAGTTTTGTCATTGCTATACTGCTTACTTTGATGTCCATTCCTTGCCTTCTGATGAGTTTCAACATCTTTTCATGTTGTGAGGTTCTGTCCATTGCCTCTTACTACCCTTTTCTCCTTCTTTGCTAACAAATCTTGATTTTGTCCAGGAGGGTAAGTGTCCAGTCCCAAGTAATGGACAAATCCTGACCTGTTCTCTGACTTCTCAGCCTCCTTGTGAGCCTGAGAAGTCTGAGTCATTGGTCAGTGAACAATAAATGGAAGTCTGCTGGGGCTTCTGGGAAAGCATTTGCTTACCTCATAAAGGGGATAGATGTGGCTGGGGCCAGCCTACCTCCTACTTTGAATACTGATATGATGTTTGGAAAGGATGCAGCTATCTTTCAAAGCAAGGGCCATAAGCCTGAGGACAGAATCCAACACGTCAAGGATGATGGTGGAAGGATCCAAATAGCCTGAGTTATATGCAACAGAAACAAATGGTGTGTCCACCAAAAGACATGTAAAAGAACATTCGGCCAGGCACTGTGGCTCACGCCTGTAATCCCACCACTTTGGGAGACTGAGGTGGGTGTATCACCTGAGGTCAGAGTTCAAGACCAGCCTAACCAACATGGTGAAACCCTGTCTTTACATAAAATACAAAAGTTAGCCCAGTGTGGTGGTGCACACCTGTAGTCCCAGCTACTCGAAGCTGAGGCAGGAGAATCAGTTGAACTTGGGAGGAGGAGGTTGCAGTGAGCTGAGATCATGCCACTGCACTCCAGTCTGGGTGACAGAGCGAGACTCTGTCTCAAAAACAAAAACAAAAACAAAAACAATATTTTATATTTTTGTTCTTAGTTAAATATTTGTAAATTAAATATTTTTCTCATTTTTATTCATTTCTAGGGGCCAATTTGTAGCAAATGCTATTATTTTTCATGTGTTTTTCTTGTATTTATCACCTTAACATTTTATCTTATTAATTGCAATAATTTTCAAGAAAGTCCTTTGGATTTTCTAGATTTGCAATCATGGCATTAACTAAAGAGATAGTTTGGCCGGGCGCGGTGGCTCAAGCCTGTAATCCCAGCACTTTGGGAGGCCAAGACGTGCGGATCACGAGGTCAGGAGATCGAGACCATCCTGGCTAACCCGGTGAAACCCCGTCTCTACTAAAAAATACAAAACACTAGCCGGGCGAGGTGGCGGGCGCCTGTAGTCCCAGTTACTTGGGAGGCTGAGGCAGGAGAATGGCGTAAACCCGGGAGGCGGAGCTTGCAGTGAGCTGAGATCCGGCCACTGCACTCCAGCCCGGGCGAC
>NC_037669.1:91478668-91587067 GCF_003255815.1 Theropithecus gelada
TTTTTTTTTTTTTTTTTTTTTTTTTTGGAGACAGAGTCTTGCTCTGTCACCTAGGAGTGCAGTGGCATGATCTCAGCTCACTGCAACCTCCGCCTCCTGGGTTCAAGTGATTCTCGTGCCTCAGCCTCCCAAGTAGCTAGGACTATAGGCATGCACCACCACGCTCGGCTAATTTTTGTATTTTTGGTAGAGATGGGGTTTCGCCATGTTGGCCAGGCTGGTCTTTAACTCCTTGTCTCAAGTGATCTGCCCGCCTTGGCCTCTCAAAGTGCTGAGATTACAGATGTGAGCCACAGTGCCCGGCCATGTCTGTTTCATAAATTGTCTCTTTCTGTGTTAGATAGTGGCCCTGTTTATTTTGCTCAATGCCTGTCACCTTAACTCCTACCTTTTCTCATGTGTACTCCTGTTCTCCTCTAGTTTGTGCTGGCCTGATCTCTCTGCCCACTCCTTTATTTTTCAGCCTTTTCTATTCATGTGGTCTCAAATATCCTACAAATAGCATGTGGCTGGGTTTTGTTTCTCTAATCCAGTCTCTGTGTCTTTAAAGGGAGTTCAGAATTTATTTACTGTGATAAAGATGTTTAGTTTTGCTCATTCCATAAATTCTTTTTTTTTTTTTTTTTTTTTTAAGATATAGGATCTCACTATGTTGCCCAGGCTGGACTTCAAGTCCTGGGCTCAAGCAGTTCTCCTGCCTCAGCCTCCAGAGTAGCTGGGATTAAAGGTGAGAGCCATAGTGCCCAGTCCCATAATTTAGATTTATTATTATTATTACTATTATTGTTATGTTTTTGAGATGGAGTCTCGCTCTGTCGCCCAGGATGGAGTGCTGTGGCGCTATCTCTGCTCACTGCAAGCTCCGCCTCCCGGGTTCACTCTATTCTCCTGTCTCAGCCTCCCAAGTAGCTGGGACTACAGGCGCCCGCCACCACGCCCAGCAAATTTTTTTGTATTTTTTTAGTAGAGAAGGGGTTTCACCATGTTAGCCAGGATGGTCTTGATCTCCTGACCTCATAATCTGCCCGCCTCAGCCTCCCAAAGTGTTGGGCTTACAGGTGTGAGCCACTGTACCCGGCCTAGGTTATTTTTTACATTGCAGTTTTATATTTTTATTCAGTTGACCTATATGAAACTACTGTTTTTGTAGGTTAAAACAGTTGAGTATTAGCAGTTTCATAGGGTCAACCTAATATTTTCCTCTTTCTCTTGCTCTCTTTGATTAAACTGTCATTCATTTAATGTTTCCCCCTGGTAATTTAGACATTCTACTATTTTTTCCTCATTCCATTTATGGTTATTGTTTCTCTCCAGGCATGACAACTGTCCTTTAGCTGGGCCTAGGTGGGCCGATAGTGCACCTGTGTTACGGGGAAGAGTTTGAGGCCAGCTGGCCCTTCTTCCTTGATATGTAATTTGTTTTATCTATCTAGAACCTTGTATAATGGTCTCTTTCTCCTTGGAGTTTTAGAATTTTACTGTAGTCTTTCTCTTTCATCCTTCTTGGGAATGTGATCAGTTCCTCCCGTCTACACACAGCGTTTTTTTTTTTGAAAGGGAGTCTCGCTCTGTCACCCAGGCTGTAGTGCAGTGGTGTGATCTTTGCTCACTGCAACCTCTGCCTCCCAGGTTCAAGCGATTCTCCTGTCTCAGCTTCCAGAATAGCTGGGACTACAGGTGTGCACCACCACGCCAGGCTAATTTTCGTATTTTTTAGTGGAGACAGGGTTTCACCATTTTGGCCGGGCTGGTCTCAAACTCCTAACCTCAAGCAATCTACCCGTCTCAGGGTCCCAAAGTGCTGGGATGACAAGTGTGAGCCACCGCGCCTGGCCGACACTGCGTTTTCTTCATGTCATGAAAGTTTTCTTCTGTAATTTGACTAGCCGATGCCTCCATTTCAGCTGTCCCTTTTTCTCCTTTTAGGACTCCTGCTGTCTGCACATCAGAATTCCTGGACTTGCCCCCAAGATCTGTGGTCTATTCCTTCATCCTTTTCTGCTCTGTGCATCTTTCCCTTAAGTTCTGAGCTACTTCTTCCATTAGACCCAAGTGGCTTTTTCATATTCCTTCAGAACGTCAAACTTCTTCTTTCCTTGGGGTCTCTGTACTTTCTGTGCTTTTCTGCCAGAAATGGCTTCCTCTAGATCTTTCCATGCTCAGTCAGTGCCTTTGGGCTGATCTTAGCTCAGATGTCCCCTTCTCTACCTCTCCTGCTGCTTTAGACGTAAACACCATACTCTGCACTTTTGCTTAGTTCCTTTTCTCCATTGTAGTCACTCTGCCTAAAATTATTATTATTATTATTTTTTTTTTTGAGGCGGAGTCTCACTCTGTTGCCCCCAGGCTGGAGTGCAGTGGCGCGATCTCGGCTCACTGCAAGCTCCGCCTCCCGGGTTTACGCCATTCTCCTGCCTCAGCCTCCCGAGTAGCTGGGACTACAGGCGCCGCCACTACGCCCGGCTAAGTTTTTGTATTTTTAGTAGAGACGGGGTTTCACTGTGTTAGCCAGGATGGTCTCGATCTCCTGACCTCGTGATCCGCCCGTCTCGGCCTCCCAAAGTGCTGGGATTACAGGCTTGAGCCACCGCGCCCGGCCAACTCTGCCTAAAATTATGTTATTTGTTCTTTTACTGTCTGTTGCCTCTCATCCACCTCTGGACAAATAAATCATTTTAATTCTTACTGTGTTTATTCATGCTGCATCCCTGGTGTCTAATCTAAGTCAGACCTTGATAAGCACTTGCAAAAGGAATGGAAGAGTGAATAAATGCTCAGGCTGCTCCAAAGAGACTCTGCCTTGCCCAGCCTTATACCCCACACAGAGGAGCACTGGAATGGGAGATGGGGTGGGGAGAGGGTAGAGCACTGGTCTATATGTTAAGGACCTGAATGTGTAGCTGCCCAACGGGTTCACCTTGCCCACTGACTTGACAGAGCCAATTTATCAAGACAGGGGACTTGCAATGGAGAAAGAGTAATTCACGCACAGCCAGCTGTATGGGAGATCAGAGTTTTATTATTACTCAAATCAGTCTCTGGAGCATTCAGGGATCAGAGTTTTTAAAGATAATTTGGCCGGTAGGGGCTCAGGAAGTGAGGAGTGCTGATTGGTCAGGTTGGAGATAGAATCACAGGGGTGTCAAAGTGAGGTTTTCTTGCTGTCTTCTGTACCTGGCTGGGATGGCAGATTACTGGTCTGGGAGGTGTCAGCTGCATCGAGTGCAGGGTCTGAAAACAGCTCAGACATTGATCTTCGGTTTTACAATAGTGTTGTTATCCCCAGGAGCAGTCTGGGGAGGTTGAGACTCTTGCAGCCAAAAGCTGCATGACCCCACTAAACTGTAGTTTCTAATCTTGTAGCTAATTTGTTAGTCCTACAAAGGCAGACTGGTCCCCAGGCAAGAAGGGGGTCTTTTGGGAAAGGGCTATTATCAATTTTGTTTCAGAGTCAAATCATAAACTAAATTCCTTCCCAAGGTTAGTTCATCCTATGCCCAGGAATGAACAAGGACAATTTAAAGGTTAGAAGCAAGATGGAGTCAGTTAGGTTTGATCTCTTTCAGTGTCATAATTTCCTCAGTTGTAATTTTTGCAAAGTCAGTTTCAAATGATTGGTGCCTTTTGAGCCTTTATTCAGCAGCCACTGTAGGTCCTGAAGCCACAGGCAGGGAACAGGAACAGGAACTGGGCCAGGCTTCCCAGCGATTCTGCTGGTGTGAGGGGCCTTCTGGGCCTAACCTTAACCTGCGGGATTCTCACCTTGCCCCAACCTCTAGCTGCCCCATTTTATTTTTCTCCACAGTACTCACCACTTAACACCGTGTGGTACTCAATTTATTCAGTCAGTCAACTGGTATATCTAGAGCTTAATTGGTATTTGAATTTCTCAGGATACATCCATGAATGAAAGGGCGACTCTCACTTCACAGACCTCTCTTTCTTGTGGGAGAAGCGAGGCAATGCCATATAAGGATAATAAGCATTTACTTTTAAAGTGCGTGAAGCTGAGTGCAGTGGCTCACACTTGTAATCCCAGCACTTTAGGAGGCTGAAGCAGAGGGATTGCTTGAGCTCAGTAGGTCGAGACCAGCCTGGGCAATATAGCAAGGCCTTGTCTCTACTAAAAATTTAAAAAATAGAGGACCAGTCTCGCTGGCTCCTGCCTGTAGTCCCAGCACTTTGGGAAGCTGAGGCAGGCGGATCACTGGAGGTCAGGATTTTGAAACCAGCCTGGCCAACATGGCAAAGAAGCCTCATCTCTACTAAAAATACAACAATAGGCCAGGTGCGGTGGCTCATGCCTGTAATCCCAGCACTTTGGGAGGCCAAAGCGGGTGGATCACCTGAGGTCAGGAGTTTGAGACCAGCCTGACCAACATGGAGAAATCCCGTCTTTACTAAAAATACAAACTTAGCTGGGCGTGGTGGCGCATGCCTGTAATCCCACCTTCTCAGAAGGTTGAGGCAAGAGAATCACTTGAACCCAGGAGGCGGAGGTTGCAGTGAGCCAAGATTGCGCCACTGTACTCCAGCCTAGGCGACAGAGAGACTCCATCTCAGAAAAAAAAAAAAAAAAAATTCCCCAGTTGTAGTGGTGCATGCCTATAAACCCAGCTACTCGGGAGGCTGAGGCAGGAGAATCACTTGATCCCAGGAGGTGGAGGTTGCAGTGAGTTGAGATCACACCACTGCACTCCAGCTACTTAAGCGGCCAGGCGCAGTGCCTCACGCCTGTTATCCCAGTACTTTGGGAGGTCAAGGAGTATGGATCACTCGAGGCCAGGAGTTTGAAACCAGCCTGGCCTGGATAACATGGTGAAACCCTGTCTCTATTGAAAAATAGAAAAATTAGCCGGGTGTGGAGGTGCACGCCTGTAATCCCAGCTACTTGGGAGGCTGAGGCATGAGAATCGCTTGAACCCTAGAAGCAGAGGTTGCAATGCCATAGCACTGCAGCCTGGGTGACAGCAAGATTCTGTCTCAAAAAATAAAAAAATTCTGAGAAGGTGGTAACTGCTACGGAAACATATAGAGCCAGGATAAGGGGATAAAGGTGATCATGAGTGCTGGGGGCAGAGTGGGGCAGGTTACAGTCTGAAATGAGGGGCTCTGAGAGCTGGGGTGCAGCCCTTTGGAAATCTGTGCAATCCAGGCATGGAAACAACCATAGCTCATACACTGTGGAGGAGAGTGCATGGGGTGTGATGTGTGAGGAACACTGGGAGATTGAGCAGCAAGGCTGAAAGCTGGCCGGGAAGATACAGTCAGAGGGGTAATAGGGAATCATGAGGGTCCTGCTGTCTCTGTTTTTCCTTGGAGAGGAGGTACTCCACGGTTCTGAGCAGGGATTGGGAGGGTCTGACTCATGTATTCACAGGCTGATGTGTGCAGAACAGACTGAAGGCATCAGGGGCGGCAACAGGAGACCAGGAGGCAGCTGTGACATTGCCCTCGAGAGAAATGGTGGCAGTTTGGACTCAGTGGAGTATGGACATGGCAGGAAGTGATTTCATTTTGGGTAGATGATGCTGATGGGGACAACAGAACTTTCTGGTGCACTGGATATAGCTGGGAAAGAGAGTAGTCAAGGGGTACTTTGAGGTGTTTGGCTTGAACAATAAGAAGGGTTGAGGTGCTATCACTCTTTTTTTTTTTTTTTTTTTGAGACGGAGTCTCGCTCTGTCGCCCAGGCTGGAGTGCAGTGGCCGGATCTCAGCTCACTGCAAGCTCCGCCTCCCGGGTCTACGCCATTCTCCTGCCTCAGCCTCCCGAGTAGCTGGGACTACAGGCGCCCGCCACCTCGCCCGGCTAGTTTTTTGTATTTTTTAGTAGAGACGGGGTTTCACCGTGTTAGCCAGGATGGTCTCGATCTCCTGACCTCGTGATCCGCCCGTCTCGGCCTCCCAAAGTGCTGGGATTACAGGCTTGAGCCACCGCGCCCGGCCGAGGTGCTATCACTCTATTTGGGGGAAGTGGGGTGAAGTAGGTTTGGCGGATGAGCCAGCGTTAGGGTGGCACAAGTTGCGTTTGAGATGCCAATGACTGGAAGTCAGAGTGCAGACGTTTAGTTGACAGTGGGACTAGTGAATCTGCCACTCAGGAAGGGTCTGGACTGGACAAGCACTTTTAGGAGTGATTGACACGGTGGCATTCGAAGTCATGAGCCTGGATAAGATTTTGGAAGAGTAAGCATAGACAGAAAACACACAGATGAGAAACTGGTGAGATTGGAGGAAACCAGGTGGACATGGAGCCCTGGAAACCACATGCTAGGGTGAGAGGAGCTGCTCACAGGAAGTCTCTCCTGTCCACTGTTACAAGGTCAGGGATATTTATTTATTTTCCCTTTTTGTTCACTGCTGTATGTCCAATACAGAGTGTAAGTGCTTAATAAATACTTGTTGAATTAAGGAGTGTATGAGTGAATTTACGCCTTTGCAAACACCCAGTACACAGGGCTGCAACATTGGCCTTCTTTACAGAAAGAGCAGAGATCAGGTATGAGGCTCTGCCCACTCTCAGTGGCACTAACCCTCTCCTTTGCCTTTCACAGCTACACTGACATTCAGTCAGGTGAGAGCCCTTCTGTCCAACACAGGCCCAAGACAAATGAGCCTCAGACAAGCCCTGTGGTGTGGAGCTTGGTGGGAGCTGGCTTGGGCACTGGGTCATCCACCAGTCCCCAGAAAACTCTATGGCCACTTCTCTGTCTACCCTTCCATATCTAATAATCTGTCTGTCTGTATATATAACCATTTCTTTGTCCACCGTCTACAGTCACTCTTTTGTCCCTCTTTCCGTCTATTCACATCCAGTCTTCTGTCCATCTGCTAGAGTCACCAACTTCCCAGTTTGTAGTGGACTGTCTCTGTGTTAGCACTGAAATTCCTGCATCCTGCGAAATCGCTCAGTACTGAACAAACCAGGACTGTTGGTCAATCCATCTGTTTCCCAGGTATCCTGCTGTCCATCGGCCCGCAGCTAGTCCATCCACCCAACCGCACATCACACCTCCTGACCATCCTCCCCGACGGAGGACAATGCTCCGCCCTCTCTGGCCCCGCCCCCAGGCACCGCCTTTTCCGGAAGCTGCTGCAGCGAATCCTGGCACCCTAGCAACAGCGCCTTTCAGGCTGTCCAGTCCGCGTGCGCAGCTCCTAGGACGAGCCAATAGCGAGGGGCACCGGGAGCGAGGTGCAGGGGGCGGGGCTCGGCCTGGCTGCAGCCATTTTGGTGCGAGAGAAACAATAGGTCGGAAGCGCCGAGGAACCCGGCTGAGGCAGCAGGTAACGCTCGCGTCCTATGGCCCTAGTGCCCCAGGAGCTTTGAGGGAGATTTTTTTGGGCTACTGGGAGATGGGATCTCTGATCATTGGAGTCTCCCAGCTTATTTGGGAAGGACTTCTTCCGTGGTCTTTGTGGGGGAAATCTCCCGGGGTCTTTGTGGATTCGATTTCCCTGGGTAATTTGGGAGGAGCATTTTTCTTCTGATCATTGAGGGAGAGATTTCCCTGATTTTGGGGGTGCAGAATCTTTCCCGGTCATTGGAGAGGTCTCCCGGGTTGGTGGGGGGACAGGATCTTTCCTGGTCATTGAGATCTCCCCCGGTCTTGGGAAACGCAAGATCTACGGTGTCATTGAGGGGTCTCCCCAGGTCATTGGCGGCCACGATCTCCCCAGGTATTTGGCGGGTTGGGGGGTCTTCTTCCCAGATCTTTGGATAGGGAGTCAGCCCAGCGCCTCAGGTAGTGTTACCTGGGGTCGGCAGATGTGCAGCCATTTTGAATGTTGAATGCCATTTGGGCCCGTCAGATGGTGTTCGATGAGGGAATCTACACACTTAACCTCACTGTAGAAAAAAGGCCTTTAAATGGATAAGAGGACACCTTTATAGTGGTATTTCCACTCTTTACTTTTGATTAGAGACCGCTTTTGTCTTTTGCATCCTAATGCCTTATTTCATTTTAGGATTGTATTCGGTTTCATATATCAAGAAAGCTACACTAGCAGAAAAATGGGTGAAAATAAAACGTAGAAACCAGTAAAATCTAGTGCTCTTAAATACCGGAGGAAATAGAACTAGTCACTGGTTGGAATTAAGCATTTCCGTAGCAGAATGTACATAGAACAAAAAATCATCTTGAATAGTTTTAAGAAAAAGTACTGGAACTTTGGAACGTGGTAACAAAAATGTTGTAGATCATCAGTTCTATGATATTTTTAATAAAGGATCATGATTACAGTAATTTTGTTGAATTCTAGTGTTTAAAATGTTTGCTGTATTTGCAATTGTAGCCAGGTAATATTTTAAGTGAACTAAGATGCTTATTTATGTAGGTTGTTGCTGTGGGGTTTGTATAATTGCATCCTGTAACTTGGGTGTTAAGTATTTAAAGAGAAGCTTCAGGGTGTTGTTTTAACTTTAGCCACTATCAGAGTTAGAAAGGGCCAAATGAATACTTTATCATATTTGACATAATAGACAAGTTGATGGCTTTTGAGAAAAGTTAAACTATTAACTGTCATTAAAAATTTTTTTTTATATTTTCTGTGGTCTTGTCTGACATTGTCATTTCGATAGATTTACCTTCTTTGTGACTTTAGAATTCACAGGCATTGTTAGAAATCAAATGGAGAATCACTTGAGCCCAGCAGTTCAAGATCAACCTGGGCAACATAGCAACACCCTGTCTCTACAAAAAAAAAAAAAAAGGAGAGAAAGAAATCAAATGGATAAGAACAAGGACTAGAGTTGATACAGTTGTAGAAACTAGTTTTTTTGTTTGTTTGGTTTGTTTTTTATGCAGGGCCTGGGTAGGGAGGGAGCAAGGCAGGGACCTGGGAGATCTAGAAATCAGTGTAACAGATATAATAGACTTCTTTTGTGCTTCAAAGCTTCCTAGGTGACAGACAGGTACACTGTATGCTAGCCCTGTATCTGTCTGAGCAGTGGAATGTGCCGGGAAAGAAGGAGCAACCACTGACTGAACCTTTGCCAGTCTCCCTTCCAAGAGGGATGCCAGAGCCTTCTGTATGCTCCTGAGATGTCACTGGTATCTAGGCAACAGGGATGAGCCTGAACCTCTCTGAGGCCAGCTTGCTGAGGTGAAAATTTTCCATTGTTTGGCTCATAAAGAGGATGCATTGGGGAAGAATTTTCCCTTTAAGTGAAGTTATTTCACCTAGTGAGATCTTGTTAAGTAACAAATTGAACACATTCTTGTACATTAGAAAGTAAGCAATTGATTATTCTCATGTTATTACATTTTAAAGCATGTATTTGTATTTTTAAATAAATTATGTTTTTGCCCATTTGTGCACCATGTAATAAAAGTAATAAGAAGTAGTTGTGTTTTACAGTATATTATGGTGGCAAGGAAATGTCCTTTTCTCCAAAAATTGAATTTAGAGCCCACCTCAGGATTTGGAGAAGTCAATTTGCCGAGATGATGCACAGTTGATTTGGGTCTGTCACACATCACCAGCTTCAGTAGTTACTAATTGCTGGCCAATCTTGTTTCATCTACACTGTGCCCATCCCCATCATTGCCCTACTTTTTTTTTTTTTTTTTTTTTTTTTGATACACAGTCTCGCTCTGTCACCAAGGTTGGAGTGCAATGGTGCGATCTTGGCTCACTGCAAGCTCCGCCTCCTAGGTTCACGCCATTCTCCACGCTCAGCCTCCTCGCCTGGCCTGCCCTACCTTTTAAAGAAAGGGCCAGGGCCAGGCTTGGTGGCTCACGCCTGTAATCCCAGCACTTTGGGAGGCCAAGGTGGTTGGATCACGAGGTCAGGAGTTCAAGACCAGCCTGGCCAACCTGGTGAAACCCCATCTCTACTAAAAATACAAAAACTAGCCGGGCACCGTGGCACGTGCCTGGAATCCGAGCTACTCAGGAGGCTGAGGCAAGAGAATTGCTTGAACCCAGTGGGTAGAGATTGCAGTGAGCCAAAATCGCGCCACTACACTCCAGCCTGGGTGACAGAGTGAGACGCCATCTCAAAAAAACAAAAAGGAAAAATAAAGAGCCGAGGGTGGTGGCTCACGCCAGTAATACCATCCCTTTGGGAGGCTGAGGTGGGCGAATCACTTGAGATCAGGAGTTTGAGACCAGTCTGACAAACATGGTGAAACCCCGTCTGTACTAAAAATACAAAAATCAGCTGGGTGTGGTGGCGGGAGCCTCTGTCTCAAAAAAATAAAACTAAACAAATTTCTGGGATGTACTCCCTTTGAAATTCAGGGTTTTTTTTTTTATGAGGCGGAATCTCGCTGTGTCACCCAGGCCTGAGTGCAGTGGTGCGATCTCGGCTCACTGCAACCTCCGCCTCCCGGGTTCAAGCTATTCTCATGCCTCAGCCTCCCGAGTAGCTGGGATTACAGGTGTGTGGCACCACACCTGGCTAATTAATGTTGTTTGCTTTCTCTGTGTATCCACGTATCTTACTTGAGACACTCCTATGTGTTTTCGAAATTGGAGTGTCTAATCCCAAACCTAAGGAAGAGTAAAACTTCTTTTAATGGAATGAAACGTGTTAACAAGAAGCAGAACATCTGGCTCTAGTGTTGTTGCTTTTGCGTTTAGTTTGTGAGAATGTGCCCATTTGGAACCTGGGCTACATCTCCTAAGTCTGGGTTTGTGGAAGGCTGCCACGTTGCTTGGTCTGGCCCTGGGGTGCTATGGCCCAAGTTCCCCAGGCCATATTACTCTACCTTAACCCCACCTGTTAGAAGAGCCCACCCGTTATGGCTCCTTGCCTTGAACCTTGTCTTGCTCTTTTAGTTTGGGCTGCTTTGGGGCCAACAGGCCTTCCTAACTAAAGCTGCACACTCAAATGAGATGACCCATGGGCTGTGTGAGCTTGTCTCAGCTTTCATGGGGATTGCAAAAATCTCACGTCCCCCTTCAGTGTTTGTTTTATAAGAATAGGTTATTTTTGCTTTGCAAGTGTGAAACTAACATTGGATATGACTTTTTGGTATAACTACTCACCTGCCCATTCAGATTTTTATATGCCCTAGTGTCTGAGATTTATATATTTATTATTATTTTTATTTATTTATTTATTTTTTTTTTTTTTTTTGAGACGGAGTCTCGCTCTGTCGCCCAGGCTGGAGTGCAGTGGCCGGATCTCAGCTCACTGCAAGCTCCGCCTCCTGGGTTTCTGCCATTCTCCTGCCTCAGCCTCCCGAGTAGCTGGGACTACAGGCGCCCGTCACCACGTCCGGCTATCACGCCACTGCACTCTAGCCTGGGCGACAGAGCAAGACTCCGTCTCAAAAAAACACAAAAAAACTTTTTTTGTAAAGACAGGGTCTCACTTTTTTTAACCCAGGCTGGTCTTGAACTCCTGGCATTAAGCAATCCTCCTGCTTCAGCAGGAAAAAAAGCATCCAGAAAAAATCCTCAGCGTCCAAAAGGGCTGGGATTACAGGTGTGAGCCACTGCATTTGGCAAAGATCCCTTTTCTACACAAATTTGATGGTATTGTTGAGGCTGCAGCCACATTTGTTTGGGGATTAACCTAACTGCAAGCCTGCCCACTTTCATTCTGATGCCTATTTGTTTAGATGTGCTTTATACTTGCTGTCTGTGGACTGTGCCATGGTTCCTTCCTCCTCATCAGCAGGGAGTGGTGGTAAGCAGTTTACCTGCTTTTATGGGGTACCCTAAGGAGGTGTGCAGGCTTGGTATCTGCTTAGCTCTGGTGCTGAAGAGTCTTCATATTTTTTGAGAACTTGCCTAGTTACTCAAGGAAGAAAGGAGGGCTGATTGTAGTATACTTGACCAAGGAATGTATATTTTTATGAGCTTGAACAACCTGACAAGAAAAACAATAACAAATAACTTGTTAAACCAACTTTTTGCACGTTGCTGAGATTATGATCTTCTTAAATTAGTTAATTCTTATTGAAGATTTTCAATTTTTCATCTACTATGAATAGAAGTTTTACTTGTAAGGCAGTAAAAGGTGTCATTCCTTGAACAGTATCTGTTCTTCCAGGCAAGTGCCTCTGGAGGAGAGAGAGCCCAGTTGATTACAGACCCACTACTGAAGGGCTGGGGTTTTTCTTGCTTTGTGTTTGTATCTGAGCATGAGGATAAAAGTGTCAGTCTCTTCCTCAGGTTTTTGGGCCACCTCTGCCCTTTGTAGATTCTCTGCTGGGCATTTGGAACTAACACAGCAACTTCTAGGGTCTCACGTTGAAGACTTTATGGGTTAGTCAGAATGCTGCATTTACACTGGGAAGGCCAGAGGAGGACTGTAAATCCAGGAGACAAGGTCCTGGGGAATTTGGGAGGGTCGAACTTACAGGGGTGCCAGTTGGCAGCTGACGGGTTTAGATTTTGGGGCTTAAAAACTAATGGGATGTGTGATCTGGTTCAGTAGCTCATGCCTGTAATCCCAGCACTTCAGGAGGCTGAGGTAGGCGGATCATTGGATCCCAGGAATTCGAGACTAGCCTGGGCAACGTGGCGAAACCTTGTCTCTACTAAAAATAACAAAAAATTAGTTCGACATGTACCATGTGCCTGTAGTCCCAGCTACTTGGGAGGCTGAGATGGGAGAATCACTTGAACCCAGGGAGGCAAGGCTACAGTGAGCTGTGATTACACCAACTGCACTTCAGCCTGGGAGACGTGAGTGAGACCCTGTCTTAAAAAAACAAAAACAAAACTAATGAACATGAGCAGCAGGACGACGGCAGGTGAGTCCTGGGAAAGTAAGGGACAGGACCCCTAGGATGATTTATCTCACACTCAAAGACTGTTTTTACTTTGGAAAATAACTTAAGCTCCTTGTAATGAGCGAGAGAAAAGTAAGATGTTAAAACTGAAAGTACCTTGTTGGCCTTCACTGCTGGTCCTGAAATACAATCTTATTTTATTTTTACTTTTTTTAGAGACAGGGTCTCACTCTGTCACCCAGTCTAGAGTGCAGTGGCAGTCTCATAGCTCACGATAACCTCGACCTTCTGGGCTAAGGTGATCCTCCTGCCTCAGCCTTCTGCGTAGCTAGGACTACAGGCACGTGCCACCAAGCCTGGCTAATTTTTAAAACATTTTTTTTTTTTTTTTTTTTTTTTTTTTTTTTTTGAGACGGAGTCTCGCTCTGTCGCCCAGGCTGGAGTGCAGTGGCCGGATCTCAGCTCACTGCAAGCTCCGCCTCCCGGGTTCACGCCATTCTCCTGCCTCAGCCTCCCGAGTAGCTGGGACTACAGGCGCCCGCCACATCGCCCGGCTAGTTTTTTTTTTTGTATTTTTTTTTTGTAGAGACGGGGTTTCACCGTGTTAGCCAGGATGGTCTCGATCTCCTGACCTCGTGATCCGCCCGTCTCGGCCTCCCAAAGTGCTGGGATTACAGGCTTGAGCCACCGCGCCCGGCCAAAACATTTTTTTAAAGACGGAGTCTCACTGTGTTGCCCAGGCTGGTCTCAAACTTCTGAGCTCAAGCAATCCTCTTACCTCAGCTTCCCAAACTGCTGAGATTATAGGTGTGAGCCTCCACGCCTGGCCTCAAATGTGATCTTGATTGACTGAATCCACTGCCTTCCTTACAAACTGGGTGATTCTGAAGAGATCAGTGTGACCTTTGCTTTGGAACTATGAATGCAGTTGAACTTGATTTTCCTAACAAAAATTTTAAAATATTTGCTGCATCTTATTTTGGAGAGCTAGCTCAGGACTTCTGGAGGATAATTGGCAAGTGTCTCTTTATTAGGACATAGTGCTGTGACTGGTGCAGTCTTTATTTTTATATATATATATATATATATATATATATATATATTTTTTTTTTGAGATGGAGTCTCGCTCTGTTGCTCTGGCTGGAGTGCAGTGGCGTGATCTCGGCTCACTGCAAGCTCCGCCTCCTAGGTTCAAGCGATTCTCCTGCCTCAGCCTCCCTAGTAGCTGGGACTACAGGCGCCCGCCCCCACGCCGGGCTAATTTTTTGCATTTTTAGTAGAGACGGGGTTTCACTATGTTAGCGAGGATGGTCTTGATCTCCTGACCTCGTGATCCGCCCCCCTCGGCCTCCCAAAGTGCTGGGATTACAGTGAGCCACCGCACCCGGCCTGACTGGTGCAGTCTTAAATAATTTTCCCAAGATCATATCTCATTCCTTTCTGGGCTGGTCTGGATGAACACTGACTGCACTTAGGCCAAGTGGGTTGGGTGATACAAGCTGCCAGATTGCTGCCACAAACCTAGAATAGTTTGCAGACCCTTGTGAGGAGTATTTGTCTAAGTGAGATGTTGAAAGGACCTAGAGGAAATTGTCAGAGTTCCCTTGGTCGCAGGAACTGGTGCTGCATAGGGCACACTTTCGTCCCTGCTCCAGCAAAAGCAGCACTCCGGTGCTTGCCTGGGCAGGTCTGGGATGCCCTGCCTCTGTGGCTGCCCATTGGGACTGAATCACTTTTGGCATCCTTTATTTCAGAGGATGAATTCATGTGTCATTTGGGTTTGGCAGTGAGCTAAGAGCTAAACGTGGTAAACATTGCCCACTGGCAGGAAACGTATAATCTTGTCTGAAGCTAATGGACCGTTACTTTTTTGTTTGTTTGTTTGAGACAGTGTCTCGCTCTGTCACCTGGGCTGGAGTGTGGTGCAACCTTGAGCTTTCTGGCTCAAGTGATCCCTCCACCTCTGCCTCCCAAGTAGCTGGGACAACAGGCATGTACCACCACACCTGACTAGTTATTTTTTGTAGAGACAAGGTCTCACTATGTTGCCAGGATTGTTCTCAAACTCCTGGGCTCAAACAGTCCTCCTGCCTTGGCCTCCAAGTGCTAGGATTACAGGTGTGAGCCACCACACTGGCCCTATGGGACCATTACTTATTGTCATATGAGAGAACTGTGACTTGAGGTAGCAAAAATCCCTCAGAGATTGAGACCTGTGAGCAATTTTGGCTTTAGTCTGAGAGAGTTGCTTCTCTGTGTTCCTGTTGAGTTACGTTTCTTACAATGTGGTGGGAGACGGGAGACTGAGAATTGTCCTTGAAAAAGGGGTAACTGGCTTTTACAAGAGAACTGAAAATTCCTGGTATGTGTATAGAATCCATTTAGCTATTTCTAAGAAAATTTGGCCAGATGACTCATGCGTTGTATTCTAGCACTTGGAGAGGCTAAGGCGGAAGGATCACTTGAGACCAGAAGTTTGAGGCCAGCCTGGGCAACATAGCAAGCCCCCATCTCTTAAAATAAAGTTTGATATATTGCTAAAGGGGACATACGAGACCTTAGAATCAAGCATTGTTTTATCTAGAAGCTTTTAAAAATTGCTAAAATTCTTTATAATTCTAGCAGGTTATTCAGATAAACATATTTCTTTTTTATTATGTTTTTGTTTGTTTGTTTGTTTTTGTTTTTTTTTTGTTTTTTTTTTGAGACAGGGTCTCGCTCTGTCACCCAGGCTGGAGTACAGTGGCGTGATCATGGCTCACTGCAGCCTTGACCTTCCAGGCTCCAGTGACCCTTCCACCTCAGCCTCCCAAGTAGCTGAGACCACAGGTACGTGCCATTGCACCTGGCTATTTTTTTTATATTTGGTAGAGACAAGGTGTCCCCATCTTGCCCAAGCTGGTGATAAACATATTTCTAGGTAGGCTGAAAGTTCCTTCTTCCTGTTCCCCTTACTTTGGAGTCCTCTAATCTGTCATTCCAGAAACCTGGTCAGATGAGGCAAAGAGATAGGGCAGCATAGTCGTGCTGGTGGTTCTAGAAAGGAGAAGCAGCTGAGAGACTACTGTGTCCCTTACGGAAAGGCTGAGATTTGTCCAGATTTTTGGAACAGAATCTGCTGTTTTGGGGGAAGAAGCTACATTGTTGTATGACTTTCATGAAATCACTCCAGTTAAAATCTGTGGTTTCTTCTTTATTAAAACCAGAATGAGGCTGGGTACGGTGGCTCACACCTGTAATCCCAGCACTTTGGGAGCCTGAGGGTGGATCATCTGAGGCTGGGAGTTTGAGACCAGCCTGTCCAACATGGAGAAACCCTGTCTCTACTAAAAATATATATAAAAATTAGCCAGGCGTGGTGGCGCATGCGTGTAATCCCAGCTACTTGGGATGCTGAGGCAGGAGAATCACTTGAACCTGGGAGGCGGAGGTTGTGGTGAGCCGAGATCAGGCCATTATACTCCAGCCTGGGCAACAAGAGCGAAACTCCATCTCAAAAGATAACATAACATAACATAACATAACATAACATAACATAACATAACATAACATAACACAACACCAGAATGAAATGCTATTGAGGGCTCTGACCTTCTAGCACCTTGTGTGCAGCTTAAGGACAGTGTGTATTGTGGTTGTTATTCTCACTTGGAGTGAAGCTCTGAGTACAAAGGGTGGGCTGGATCAGTGTTTGTTTCTAGATGGATTTAAAACCATCAAGAGCCAGGCAGCCATCTGTGTTTTCCTGTTTCAATCTTGAATCCTCCTCTTCCCCCAGTATTTTCTCTCTCAGTTATAAAGGTAATGTGTGCTCAGAGTTGGAGGATATTATAAGAAGTTTAAAACATTCAGAAAACTGAAAAGCGGGCAATCATGATCTTACCACCTAGTATAGGGCAGGTTTTGTGGTGTCTGAAGCTTATATAAAATAATATAAATATATATAACATAAATATATAATTTGTAATTATACATGTAATTATGAATGCCATCTTTAAACAAAATAATGTACAAATATGAAAACAAAATTAGGTAAGAAAGTGAATGTTTGTTTAGATTGAAAAAAAATCACAAAAAGTCACACATTTAAAAATGCAGAAGAAAGTTCTACAGTACTTACCTCCCTACATTTTGGGGCAGCATTTTGACCACCGCTTGCTTGCCTTTTTATTTTTTTGGGGACAGGGTCTCATTTTGTCACCAGGCTCACTGCAGGCTCAGTCTCCCAGGTTCAAGCTATTCTCTTGCTCCAGCCCCCCAAGTAGCTGGGACTGTGGGCCCGTGCCACCACGCCCAGCTAGTTTTTGTATTTTTAGTAGAGATGGGGTTTTACCATGTTGCTCAGGCTGGTATTGAACTCTTGAGCTTAAGCGATCTGCCTCCCAAAGTGCTACGATTACAAGCCTGAGCCACCGCACCTGGCCTGACCACCTCTTTCTATAATAGCAGTATTATAGCTTTCTGTAGAGAGAACAGAAGGGTCACCATAGTACTCCTCAAGGGTAGTTGATCCCAACTTTTATTTGTTTGTTTGTTTGACATGGAGTCTCACTCAGTCATGCACGCTGAAGCTCAGTGGTATGATCAGAGATCACTGCAGCCTCAAACTCCTGGGCTCAAGAGATCCTCCTGCCTCAGCCTCCTGAGTAGCTAGGGCTACAGATGTGCACCACCACAACTTGCTAATTTTTTTGTAGAGATAGGGTCTTGCTATATTGCCAAGACTAGTCTTGAACTTCTGGCCTCAAGTGATCCTACTGCCTTGGCCTTTTTTTTTTTTTTGAGACGGAGTTTCACTCTTGTTGCCCAGGCTGGAGTGCAATGGCGTGGTCTCGGCTCACTGCAACGTCCACCTCCCAGGTTCAAGTGATTCTCCTGCCTCAGCCTCCTGAGTAGCTTGGAATACAGGCGCCCGCCACCACGCACAGCTAATTTTTTGTATTTTTAGTAGAGACGGGGTTTCGCCATGTTGGGCAGACTGGTCTTGAGCTCCTGACCTCAGGTGATCCGCCTGCCTCAGCCTTCCAAAGTGCTGGGATTATAGGCATGAGCCACTGCGCCTGTCCTCCTTGTATTTTTTTAATTTTTTGTTTATTTTATTATTCTTTTTTTTTTTTTTTTTTTTTTTTTGTAGAGAGGGGTTTTTGCCATGTTGCCTTGGCTGGTCTCATCAGTCCACCTGCCTCAGCCTCTCAAAGTGTTGGGATAACAGGCGTGAGCCACCACCCTTGGCCAAGCTGTAGTATATCCTTGAAGAATTCTTTTAGAGAAGGCTTGTGAATATCAAGCCTTTATTTATTTATTTATTTACATATTTATGTATTTATTTATTTTATTAATAGACAGGGTCCTGCTCTGTCACCCAGGCTGGAGTGCAGTGGCATGATCATACCTCACAGAATTCTGGAACTCCTGCACTCCAGTGATCCTCCCACCTCAGTCTCCCCACCATGCCTGACTAATTAAAAAATTATTTAGAGACTGGCTCTCACTATGCAGCTTGCCCAGTCTGGTCTCGATCTCTTGACCTCGTGATCCACCTGCCTCGGCCTCCCAAAGTGCTGGGATTACAGGTGTGAGCCACCGTGTCCGGCCCCATCTTCCTTCTTGTAACTTAAAAGTTTATCATAAGTGAGGCCGGGTGCGGTGGCTCACGCCTGTAATCCCAGTACTTTGGGAGACCGAGGCAGGCGGATCACGAGGTCAGGAGATTGAGACCTGGCTAACACGGTGAAACCCCGTCTCTACTAAAAAAAATACAAAACATTAGCCGGGCATGGTGGCAGACGCCTGTAGACCCAGCTACTCGGGAGGCTGAGGCAGGAGAACCGCTTGAACCTGGGAGGCAGAGGTTGCCGTGAGGTGAGATCATGCACTCTAGCTTGGGCAACAGAGCAAGACTCTGTCCCAGAAAAAAAAGAAAAGTGTATCATAAACGGCCCGGTTCGGTGGCACACGCCTGTAATCCCAGCACTTTGGTTAGGCCAAGGCAGGAGGATCACTTGAGCTCAAGAGTTTAGGACCAGCCTGAGCAACGTGGCAAAACCCCATCTCTACACAGAAATACAAAAATCAGCTGGATGTGGTGGTGTGTTCCTGTAGTTGTCCCAGCTACTTGGGAAGCTGAGGTGGGAGGATCACTTGAGCCTTGGTGGACAAGGCTGCTGTGAGCTGAGATTACACCACTTGTCCTGCAGCCTTAACAATGGAGACCCTGTCTCAAAAAAAAAAAAAAAAAAAGTATATCATAAGCATTTTCTCCTGGTTAAAAAATATAAAATTGATCAGAAAGCTCTTTGTGGTATCCTAATAGTCCGTCACACGATTGTATGAAAAAAAAATTTTTGTTTCATTCCTCTCCTGTTGCTGGATGTGGAGGCAAATGTGTTCATCATCAAGGATGATAGATGTCCTGATTTTATGGAGCAGTGGACTTGATTTTTATGGAGTTTTCCTGAGGTTGATGGTAGTTTGATGCCATGTACCCAGACAGGTCAATTTGGTGTTCCCTACAAGACTCCTTTCAGAGTCAGACATTGACTGTTTCCTTCCTGGCTTTATTTTACTAAAAATGGTTTTTAGTTTTTTATTGTTTTTTTCTTTTCTTTTTTCTTTTCTTTTCTTTTTTTTTTTTTTTTTTTTGAGACGGAGTCTCGCTCTTTTGCCAGGCTGGAGTGCAGTGGCGCGATCTCGGCTCACTGCAACCTCCGCCTCCTGGGTTCAAGGAATTCTCCTACCTCAGCCTCCCAAGTAGCTGGGATTACAGGCGTGTGCCACCATGCCCGGCTAATTTTTGTTATTTTTAGTTGAGATGGGGCTTCACCACGTTGGCCAGGCTGGTCCTGAACTCCTGGCCTTAGGTGATCTGCCCGCCTCGGCCTCCCAAGGTACTAGGATTACAGGCATGAGCCACTGCGCCCGGCCCATAGTTTTTATTTTAAAAAATATTTTTATATTTATTTCCTCATCTCCATGGTTAGCAAGAGATTTTTTGTTGTTGTTTTGTTTTTTTTTGAGACAGTATAGCTCTGTCTACCAGGCTGGAGTGCAGTGGTACAATCTTGGCTCACAGCAAGCTCCGCCTCCCGGGTTTATGCCATTCTCCTGCCTGAGCCTCCTGAGTAGCTGGGACTACAGGTGCCAGCCACCATGCCTGGCTAATTTTTTTTTTTTTTGTATTTTTAGTAGAGATGGGGTTTCACTGTGTTATCCAGGATGGTCTTGATCTCCTGACCTCGTGATCCACCCACCTCGGCCTCCCAAAGTGCTGGGATTACAGGCGTGAGCCACCGCGCCCGGCCTCATTACAGATACACAGTTTTATATTTATAGTTTTATTTTAAAACTATTCTGGGCTGGGTGCGGTGGCTCACGCCTGTAATCCCAGCACTTTGGGGGGCCGAGGTTGGCGGAACATGTGATCAGGAGATCAAGACCATCCTGGCTAACACAGTGAAACCCTGTCTCTACTAAAAATACAAAAAAATTAGCCGGGCATGGTGGCAGGCACCTGTAGTCCCAGCTACTCAGGAGACTGAGGCAGGAGAATGGCGTGAACCCGGGAGGCGGACCTTGCAGTGAGCCGAGATCTCACCACTGCACTCCAGCCTGGGTGACAGAGCAAGAGTCCATCTCAAAAGAAAAAGAAAGGAGAAATTAAGCTGGGCAGTGCCAGAGATCATGTGCCCTAGAGGCAGCTGTGTGGGATTCACTTGGGAGAAGTGGCTTATTGTCTCTGGCCCTGGGTGAGTTTCCTAACCATCTCTAATCAGCTTCATTGTTTGCAATAGGGAGAGTAGTGTCTACCTCAAAGAAAGTGTCATGAGGACCAAATGACATAAGAAATTCCTGTCATGAGCCTGATACATAATAGGCGCTTTCCCCATATTAGAGGTCAGAGGGCACATCTCCTCCAGATCCATCCTCACTCCTCTCTCAGTTGGAGTCATGGGAACTGAAGGAGTTCCCAGTAAAATCTCTGTACAGATACTGAAATGTAACTCAAGCCCTATAAAGAATGCTAGTAGAGACTGCATAACTTGTAAATTAGACAAAACAGAGAACGAGTGTGACATGACCTGAACCGGTTAACAAGGTGCATACAGAGGTGTGCTTCGTTGATGCGGCATCCAGTGCGTGTCTGAGTGAGTGGATGCGAGCCCTGATTGCCCCAAAAGCATAACTTTGGTTTAAAGGTGTGTACCAGCTTTTGGTGATCAGGATAGAACTGATAAAAATAGTGACCTAGAACACTGTGTATCTTTTTAAATGGAGTTAACCAGCTTTGATCAGTTGTTTTAAGTTGTTAATCATTAAAACTGGACCCAAGCTCCATTGCTAATAAGGTTAATGGGGCTTGTCTTTGGCCTTGGGCAGGAACAGTGTGCATAGACAAACTGGACAAGTAAATAATGAGTCTTACCAGATAATGAGTAAGCAGGTTTTCCCTGTATTTAAATGCATTTTATAAAAATATAATTAATGGGGCTGGGTGCGGTCGCTCACGCCTGTAATCCCAGCACTTTGGGAGACCGAGTCGGGCAGATCATGAGGTCAAGAGATCGAGATCATGCCAGCCAATGTGGTGAAACCGCGTCTCTACTAAAAATACAAAAATTAGCTGGGCGTGGTGGTGCATGCTTGTGATCCCACCTACTCAGGAGACTGAGGCAGGAGAATGGCTTGAACCCGAGAGGCAGAGGTTGCAGTGAGCCGAGATTGTGCCACTGCACTCCCGCCTGACGACAGAGTAAGACTCCATCTCAAAAAAAAAAATTTATATACGTGTGTGTGTGTGTGTGTGTGTGTGTGTGTGTATAAAATTAATGGGAGACTTGGGCATCATCCACTTAAAGCTTGACACTCTTATTAGAAAATGGTAAGATTTAATCCAAATATTAGGCATGAAATTGTGATTTCACCTCACCATGGCATCAGTTTTGCCTGTGGTAGTGGCTTTCTAACACCGTAGTGGGACCTCTGCCTTTTTAGGGCCCCTGGAACCCATTCCCTGCCTGTCTGCATCTAACCCCGCCCCATGAGCTCATAGTGTTTTTGTTTTTCTGCCGGAGAAGGAGGGGCCAAGGTGGGTGGCATGGGCGGAGTCCCGCAAGAGCTCAGACTGTTTGTCTTTGTCTTTATGCTGGAGGAGCAGGGTGAGCAGCTCTAAGGCATTTCCCACGCTACTTCGAACCCCCATGTCATCATTGTGTTTGCTTCTAGCAGAGCATCCTGGCCAGAACAAGCCAAGGAGCCACAACGAGAGGGACACACAGACAACAGACGGAAGACGTACTGGCCGCTGGACTCCGCTGCCTCTATCTCCCCGCCATCTGCGCCCGGAGGATGAGCCCAGCCTTCAGGGCCATGGATGTGGAGCCCCGCGCCAAAGGCGTCCTGCTGGAGCCCTTTGTCCACCAGGTCGGGGGGCACTCATGTGTGCTCCGCTTCAATGAGACAACCCTGTGCAAGCCCCTGGTCCCAAGGGAACATCAGTTCTACGAGACCCTCCCTGCTGAGATGCGCAAATTCACTCCCCAGTACAAAGGTAAGTCCCAGCTGCTGGAGGGGTTGCCACACTGGTGAGGAGATGTGAGGGATCGTGGCCATGGAAGGCCCTGGCAGCCATCCCTGGAGCCCTCACTCCCTCCCACTCTGTGCTTTCCCTCCCTCTCCTCCTTCTCCTCCTCCTGGCCCTCAGCCCAGCATCTCACACCCTCAGTTTTCAAGCCCTGGTAAGATTGCTCAATTCTGTTTTGTTTTGTGGATTTGAGTTTGATTTTGGTAGAAGTGTAGTTGTGTTTTATGTTCAGGTGTCTCTTGATCACAGTAACCCATAGTCCCCCATTGAGGGGACAGTGGGGGAAGACTTTGGGAGGATTTTAACCCAGAATACTTGCCGCCTGCTTTTTGTCCTCCAGGAAACCAGAAGCCCGGGTGATTAGGTAGGCCGGGGGAGCAGGGTTGAGTCAGATGGAATGCAGGAGTGGGAGGCCTGTGCTGATTAGCCCAAGCCCTTTGCTGTTACAGAATGTCCCCAAAATTGCTATGTGAAAGCAACCCTTCGATTCACATATGATAATTTCTAATTTCTTTTTATAATGTATTTTATAGGGGACATCAGCAGCCACCAGCATGGTGGGGTCTTTGTTGGGGAGTGGGGGAGACTTTTGTAAATCTAGGAAGAATCCATTAAATAAATTAATTTTAAATGTGCATTACCTGGTTACATAAAGGACTCTAGAACAACTTAGGTTCTTTTGGGACTCTTGAAACATTGTCTTTAAGAACAGAATGTACTGGGTACCTTTCTCTGTACTCTGAATATGCATGTGTATTGCGGTGGGGATGGGGGAGTTGGGGGCCCTCACTTGGTCCTTCTCTGTTGTTTTTTTCCAGGACAAAGCCAAAGGCCCCTTGTTAGCTGTCCGTCCCTGCCCCATTTTTTCCCCTGGTCCTTTCCCCTGTGGCCACAGGGAAGTGTGGCCTGAATCCCCCACCCCGGCTCCTCTGCACCCAGAGCTGGGAGCCACCTCAGAAGTGTCGTCTCTGTCTGAGCACGCATTCCCCTGCAGCAGTCGAGCGGGCGGGCAGCAAGGACTGAGCAGATTGAGTGATGCTGGGGCAGAGAGGCCTGGGAGGAAAGGTGTTCAGCCAGTCGTTTGTAAGGCGCTCGTCGGCACCTGCTGAAACGCCCCCACCTGACAGCCCCATCCTCAAAGACTGTCTAATTACTCATGGCAGGTTCTAGAGACTTAAGGGGGAATGCTGCTTTCAAGGCCACCACATGTCTGTGCTCCCCAACCAACTCTATCTGCCTTGTGTTCATTTTGTTATTTTGTGACGTGAGACTGCAAAGACCAATAAAAACATATTTTAAAAGAACAAAAGGCCTGGGTGCCTACCCGTGTGGCGGCACTGTGGGAAGCCTTTGCTAGGGTGTCTTGTGCTGTGTGGTTTGTTTTGTTTGCCCCTTTATTTTGTTTTGCTTACCCAATCTTCCCTTATTCTTGGATGCTTCTTAACCCTCAGGCAAACCTATGTTCCCCCTGTATTCAGGCTCTGCTTTAAAGCAAGCCATGAGGCTGTTGGAGTTTCTGTGTAGGGCATTAAAAATTCCCGCAAACTATAAAGACCAATGTTTTCAGTCTTTTAGGATTAGAAGAATTACATAAAAATTAATAAACATTTTCAATGATGGAAAAATGTGTCTTGTAATTCTTTGGTTCTTGCCTCGTTGAGTACATAAGAGAAGAAGACTCTCGGCCATGTTTGCTCCCTAATTGCTTGTCTTGTATGGTGTCATCTTTTCTAGCTGTTTTGATATTTGTTAAGTTTGCAGATGAGTTTGGGGCCTCTGGCAACATAGAGACTAAGGAACTGGGTAAGAAAAAAACAAATGTTACAATCATGTTACTTACAGTGCTTCTTCCTGTGGAATTAAAAGTTCTTTCTGCTCCTCACCCCCTTCCAGGTGTGGTATCTGTGCGCTTTGAAGAAGATGAAGACAGGAACTTGTGTCTAATAGCATATCCATTAAAAGGGGACCATGGAATTGTGGACATTGTAGATAATTCAGACTGTGAACCAAAAAGTAAGCTCCTAAGGTGGACAACAAACAAAAAACATCATGTCTTAGAAACAGAAAAGACCCCTAAGGACTGGGTGCGTCAGCACCGTAAAGAGGAGAAAATGAAGAGGTGAGTGTAGACAGAGGACAACTCTGGGCTATGTGGGAGGGGAAGTGTTGGCGGTTTTGGTTATAGCCCAGTTCCCTGGAGCTAAGGACTCAAGTGGATTTAGTAGGTACCTGTCATTCAGTGGCCAATTCCTACATGGCATGCTCAGCCTCTTTCTTTAGTTGACTCTGGTTAGATCCTGCCAGTTTGGGTGTGACTGCTCTGTGCCAGGCTGTGTTCTGGAGATGTAGCAGTGACCAAGAGAGGAGCTATCCTTTTACCTCAGGTTGTTCACCAGTGGTGGGGGACAAAAGGGGCATTGGGCATCCCTGAAACTCAGTGATCTCCTTAAGCAGGGCCATCCTACTCCTGCACCTTGGCAAAGCTTGTGAAAATATAAATAGTATATATATAAAGTAAAGTACATGTAATGTAGCTAAGTAGGTTGACTTAGTCTCATGGAATTTCAGTTCCTATTTTCCCAGTTGCCAGCTTTTGGAGTCAGGGGAACCTGGTTGTACTGGAGGCTAGGTGGTACCACTGCCTAGAAGAGGGCAGTGAAGGCTCTCCACATACGAGGCTGGGGAGCAGGGGTTGATCATGGATCTTAAGTTCTTTTTGCTGTAGAAAGTAGTGGATGGCTGGTCCCTTATGTTATTTTCTAAAATCAACTTTCTTGAGGTACACATGTGGTAAAATGTACCCATTTGAAGTGTTCAAAGAGTTTTGGCAAACGTGTACATGGTAAGCTACCACCACATCAAGAAGTCACTTTTCATTACTCTAGAACGTTTCTGGCCGGGTGCGGTGGCTCATGCCTGTAATCCCAGCACTTCGGGACGCCAAGGTGGGCGGATCACCTGAGGTCAGGAGTTCGAGACCAGCCTGACCAATATGATAAAACCCCATCTCTACTAAAAATACAAAAATTAGCCAGGTGTGGTAGCATGCATCTGTAGTCCCAGCTACTTGGGAGGCTGAGACAGGAAAATCGCTAGAACCCGGAGGCGTAGGTTGCAATGAGCCGAGATCGCGCCATTGCACTCCAGCCTGGGCAATAAGAGCGAAACTCCATCTCAAGAAAAAGAAATAAAAAAAGAAAGATTCTTTGTACTTTAACCCTGGATTATTTATTTATTTATTTATTTTAACTTTTTTTATTTTGGAGTCTTGCTTGCTCTGTTGCCCAGGTTGGAGTGTAGTGGCATGATCTTCTTGGCTCACTGCAACCTCTGCCTCCCGGGTTCAAGTGATTCTCCTGCCTCAGCTTCCCGAGCACACCACCATGCCCGACTATTTTTTGTATTTTTAGTAGAGACAGGGTTTCACCCTGTTGGCCAGGCTGGTCTCCAACTCCTGACCTCAAGTGATCTGCCCATCTCGGCCTCCCAAAGTTCTGGGATTACCGGCGCGAGCCACCGCACCCGGCCTTCTGAATTCTGATAAGACATACTGACTTACTGTCTTTATCTCTTTATAGTCATAAGTTAGAAGAAGAATTTGAGTGGCTAAAGAAATCTGAAGTCTTGTACTACACTGTAGAGAAGAAGGGGAATATAAGTTCCCAGCTTAAACACTATAACCCTTGGAGCATGAAATGTCACCAGCAACAGTTACAGAGAATGAAGGAGAATGCAAAGCATCGGAACCAGTACAGTATCCTTTGTTCATGGGCATCTCTGCATTTGAGCGTAAGAGGAGAGGAAATGAGGAAGTCCCTTGGAGCTTGGAGAGAGAGGTTGGGTTTTTATAGTCATGGCTGAGTTTCTCCTACCTGGGTTATTCCAGGACACCCTGTATGATAATTATGGGCAAATAATCACTTCCCTCAGGGCAGCCACTGGCCTAGGAGTGCAGATGATGAGGAGTGGGGTATAATAATGGGTCTCTGGGGGGAGAGAGATGCCTCATGAAGGGGCCAGCTTGCATCAGGTGGGCTTTAGCCTAGGTAACCTAGAGGAAGAGGGCAAGGGGCTGCCCCCTGTTTTCAGACTCTTCAGAAGTCTCAAAACATTGTTCACCTGCCAAGGGCTGGGGTGTTTGGGTGAGGAGACTGACCTCTCAGTCCTGGTTCACCAGACTGCCACTGGGACACGAGCTGTGCATGAGGAAATCTTTCTTTTTCTTTTCTTTTCTCTTTCTTTTTCCTTGTTTTTGCTTTCTTTTTTCTTTTCTCCCTCTCTTTCTCTCTCTCTTCTTTTTTTTTTTTTTTTTGAGACAAGAGTCTTGCTCTGTCCCCCAGGCTGGAGTGCAGTGGTGTGATCTCAGCTCACTGCAACCTCCGTCTTCCAGGTTCAAGCGATTCTCATGCCTCAGCCTCCTGAGTAGTTGGGATTACAGGCATCTGCTGCCACGCCTGGCTCATTTTTCTATTTTTAGTAGAGACGGGGTTTCGCCATGTTGGCCAGGCTGGTCTCAACTCCTGACCTCAGGTGATCCACCTGCTTTGGCCTCCCAAAGTGCTGGGATAATAGGCATGAAGCACCACTCCCAGCCCTCTTCCTCCCCGCCCCTCTCCTCCCCTTTGTAGAAATGAGGTCTCACTATATTGCCCAGGCTGGTCTCAAACTCCTGGACTCAAGTGATCCCCCTGCCTCAGCCTCCCAAAATGTTGGGATAACAGGCATGAGCCACCATGCCTAGCGTTTATCTATTTTTTGGTCTCTTAAAAAATGTAAAAACCACTTCTAGCTTATAGGCCATAAACAGCAAGCACTGGGCCATAGTTAACCAGTTTCTGCTCTAGGGAGTACTGATTCCTTGAATGGCAAATGATGAGACAATGGTCTGTGCACTAGAGACACTCCATTATTTCTGGTCATTGTTTTTTTTTTTTTTTTTTTTTTTTTGAGACGGAGTCTCACTGTGTCGCCCAGGCTGGAGTGCAGTGGCGCGATCTCGGCTCACTGCAAGCTCCGCCTCCCGGGTTCACGCCATTCTCCCGCCTCAGCCTCCGAGTAGCTGGGACTACAGGCGCCCGCCACCACGCCCGGCTAGTTTTTTGTATTTTTAGTAGAGACGGGGTTTCACCATGTTAGCCAGGATGGTCTCGATCTCCTGTCTGGTCATTGTTTCTAGACCTTTTTTAGTGCACACAGCTGGGAAGCAGACGTTTAAAGAGAAAACTATTTTCATGAGTTTGTACTTATATTTCCAGTTCACATTTAAGGCTACAGGATTTACTGAAGTTTCTTGATGTTCTACTTGTAATTGAGGACTTTGTTTTTGGACCCTAGTCCTACACTTAGCTAAGAGTTCAGGAAATGGTGTGTGTATCTCCCAGGCTGGAAGAGCCCAGGCCTCTGTTGAGTCCAGGTGCAGGCTGCTTTCATGCCAGTTCCCTGACAAGAAGTAAAAGTATCTCTCAGCTTTCTAGTCAGCTCTGGACTCGCTGTGTGGGTGATGGCAGGACTAATGGACTATCCTGTGGGTTCAGGCTTCTCTGGGTCACTGCATCTAGGCACTGTACCTTGAGAGTATTAAGGATCCATGCAGTAGCACTTCCTTTTGAGGGTATTATTCTTAACTACTCAGAATTTATCTTACTGGAAAACCTGACTTCCCGCTATGAGGTGCCTTGTGTCCTTGACCTCAAGATGGGCACACGACAACACGGTGATGATGCTTCAGAGGAGAAGGCAGCCAACCAGATCCGAAAATGTCAGCAGAGCACGTCTGCAGTCATTGGTGTGCGTGTGTGTGGCATGCAGGTGAGGGGGATGCTAGGGCTGGCTAGGGCATCCAGTGGCTGTCACTTCCTCACCCTGGCATAGTCCTGTTTGCTCAAAAGATTCCAGGCCAGGTGCAGTGGCTCACACCTGTAATCCCAGCACTTTGGGAGGTCAAGGTGGGTGGATCACCTGAGGTCAGGAGTTTGAGACCAGCCCAGGCAACATGGCGAAACCCTATCTCTACTAAAAATACAAAAATTGGCTGGGTGTGGTGGTGCACAGCTGTAATGCCAGCTACTTGGGAGACTGAGGCATGAAAACAGCTTGAACCCAGGAGGCAGAGGTTGCAGTGAGCTGAAATCACACCATTGCACTCAAGCCTGGGCGACAGCGAGACTCTGTCTCAAAATAAAAAGATTCCAGATTTGACCCCACACGAGTCTGTTGCTTTTTGGTTGAAAGAAAAAGCATGCATGCCTGCATGATTCTCTCTCAGATTGGTCTGGTTAGCTGAGTCCAGAATCTGTGGATAGTAGTAGGGAGGAAGGCAAGAGGGTTAGGTCATCTCCAGTGACCCAGATGTTGAGTTGGGGTGCTGGGGCACAATGACCAAACTCAGGTTGGATGACTGCATCCCAGGTGTGGGCTGATGAGAGAGTATAGTGGATAGTGGCTCATGTGCGACTCGTGTACTTTATCTGATTTGGGCTTTCACATGCCGCCGCCACCACACCACCCTTCCCTCCCACCCCCGGCCCCACCCCGAGTCCAGGGATTGAGATGGCCCTCAGCCCCTGACTTGCTGGTCTCTCTCCTACAGGTGTACCAAGCAGGCAGTGGGCAGCTCATGTTCATGAACAAGTACCATGGACGGAAGCTGTCGGTGCAGGGCTTCAAGGAGGCACTTTTCCAGTTCTTCCACAATGGGCGGTACCTGCGCCGTGAACTCCTGGGCCCTGTGCTCAAGAAGCTGACTGAGCTCAAGGCAGTGTTGGAGCGACAGGAGTCCTACCGCTTCTACTCAAGCTCTTTGCTGGTCATCTATGATGGCAAGGAGCGGCCCGAAGTGGTCCTGGACTCAGATGCTGAGGATTTGGAGGACCTGTCAGAGGAATCAGCTGATGAGTCTGCTGGTGCCTATGCCTACAAACCCATTGGCGCCAGCTCTGTAGATGTGCGCATGATTGACTTTGCACACACCACCTGCAGGCTGTATGGCGAGGACACTGTGGTACATGAGGGCCAGGATGCTGGCTATATCTTCGGGCTCCAGAGCCTGATAGACATTGTTACAGAGATAAGTGAGGAGAGTGGGGAGTGAGCTTGCTAGCTGCTCCAGTACTTGAGAGAGACTCTGTGTCCCAGGCACAGCTGCGCTGTGTCAGGGAGGAGGCCGGTATGGCCAGGTGGTGGCTCCTGCAGCCTGGAGCTGATGTGCAGTGGCCTCTGTGAGCCCCAGCCTGAGCCAGCCCTAGCTGCACTTGGAGTCTTTATTTATTTTAACTATTTCTTCAACATTCCACATTTGATGATGATACCTCTTTCTTCCCTGAGTGTCTATGTTCTAATACAAATCTTTTTGTTTATTGTATACCGTGCTACTGTCATTCTTTCCAAGGGTAGGCAATCCCCCTCCCAAGCCTCACCACATGCTGTGACCACCTCCCTGGCTCAGTAAGTATTCTGGCTGCCCCATGAATCCTAAAGTCAGCACAGCCTCTTGGCATGGTGTACAGTCTCCAACCCAGCCCCTGCAGGTTACCCAGAAAGGATCCCTGAGTTACATACCTTCTGGGGTCTGTGCTGGCTGAGTGTCTCAGCACCTCTATCCAAAAACCACATGACACTTGACACAGGTCTTCTCATGGGCCCTATGCAGCTTAAGCCAGTTAGATAGCAGGTGCTCCAAACCTTGGGTCCAGCTTTTAATCCTTCCTATGCCACTGGCAGCAGCTAATTGGCTGGCTATTGTGATAGATGTCCTGGAGCCAATACTAGGGTCTCTAGCCTCTAGGGTCTGGTCCATTGGCAGCCATGGACTGTGTTATAAAGGGGCCCAGGTGATGGAGGGTAGGATAAAAAGGCATATTTGGGTAGGTAGGGTGGTACTCTTGGCCTCACCACTTGTCACCACTCCTGCCCAGCCCTAGTCCCCATCGCAATTTCACCAGTCTCATTCTTCAAGCAGTCCCAGACAGCACAGACCCTGAGATTCTACTCTGCCCCAGGAGGGCTTCTGGGAGGAGGAACCAAGAAAGGTCTTGAACTGCAGAGCCAGACCTGGTGCAGAGGAGGCAGGGTGTGGATGTCAGTTTCCAGCAGTTCTACCCCTCACCTGAACCTCGCACTAGGCCTATGCACTTTAGGTCTAAAAATAGGCAACTGGGTCAGACAGATTACGGGATGATACCCGTAATCCCAACACTGGAAGGCCAAGGTGGGAGGACTGCTTCAGTCCGGGAATTTCAGACTAGCCAGAGCAACATAGCAAGACCTTGTCTCTACTGAAAAAAAAGAAATTAGCTGAGTGTGGTGGTGCATGCCTGTAGTCCCAGAGACAAGAGGCTTGAGCCGAAAGATCAAGGCGGCAGTGAGCTTGATCATCCCACTGCACTCCAGCCTGGACAACAAAGCAAGACCCTGTCTCAAAAAATAAATACAAATAAAAATAGAAAACTTGCACACACTGGCCTGTACTCGCCCCCTGCTTCCTGGCCTCCGGCTTCCTGTAGAGTGTAGCTGGACCATTCTCAGCCACCGTCTCTCCAGGACCCTGAGGGCCTCTTCCCTGGGTCTTACAGGCACTCTTACTGCAAGGATTTCAAATACCTGGAGATCTGGGCTAACAGGAAAACTGGGTGGATCAAATAGGCTCTTAAGGCCACCGTGGTACCCCACTCCCTCTTTCAGCCCTCCTGTATGCTCTCAGAAAGGGGCATTGCAAATCTTAAGTCCTATAAAGACAATAAAACACAGCACGATGATAGCGATTGATAGGGGTGGGAGCTTGACGGACTATAGGAGAGGGAAGGGAAGAGTGTCCCAGGTAGAGGGAACCGAATATGCAAAGGCCCAATATAGAGAAAAGCAGCCATGGCTGATGAGAGAGGAGGAGCAGGTGTGAGGAGCAAAGATGCGAGGGCTTTAGACAGGGAATAGCACTGCCTGGTTTCTGTTTTTAATGGCCCCCTTCTCCCCACACTTGCTCCCCACTGGCCACCACTGGCACTCGGTGAAGTGAGGTGGTGAGGCCTAGACACACCGACAGCCGGGCCCCGCGGGGGCTTCCAAATTTCGGATCAGCAAGATCGTCCTTTCGAGGTAAAGTCGCCGTCCTTGCAGTTAGTAGATGGGACCCCACTCCCCCAGGGCGGCGGGGGCGCACCCGCTACGAGCAGAGCGCGCTTTCACCGTGAGATAGGACGGGACGCAGCGTTCGGACTGAAGCGCGGAAAGGGAGCAGAGGGCTGGACGGGTGAAGCTGAGGCCGGATGAGGAGTGAGGGTGCAGGGTCCGGGGATGAGGCGCCTGGAGCCAGGAGGGACCAGAACCAGAGTAGACAGCCAGCTGTCGACCCCCGCCCTGCCGCACCTCTTGGGGCCGCGCGGGGGCGCTGCTCTCGGATTCGTGGAACGATACAGCCCGGGGCGGGGCTTCGGCGGGCGGGGCTTCGGCGGGCGGGCGGGCGCGCGCGCGCCTGCGTGGTGTGTCACGGGGCGGGGCGAGCGCGGCGCGGCGCGGCGCGGCGCTCCCGGCCTGGCGTTGTAGCTCCGCAGCACCTGCCACCTTCCCTGCACCTGCCCTGCCCGGCCCCATGTACCGCGCGCTGTACGCCTTCCGCTCGGCGGAGCCCAATGCGCTGGCGTTCGCCGCCGGCGAGACCTTCCTGGTGCTGGAGCGAAGCAGCGCGCACTGGTGGCTGGCAGCGCGGGCGCGCAGTGGTGAGACGGGCTACGTGCCTCCAGCCTACCTGCGCCGCCTGCAGGTGAGTGCGCCCCTCCCCGCCCGGCCTCTGCGCCCCTGCGGCAGGACCCCTTCACAGCCCCGCGGAACCGACCCAGGAACCCCACCCATTCCGGGACCCGAGGCCAGGACCTCTATCAGAGAGGGAGTTTGAGAACCTGACCCTGAGACCCCCGGACCCACGGGGACTGAGACCCCTTGCCAAGAGTCTGCATCACCCACAAAAGACCAGGCCCTTGACAGCCCGATCCTGATCGACCAAAAGCCTAACCCTGGAACTGAGATTCGTCAGGACCTCAGACCCTTCAGTATCGAGTCAGCTATCCGAATGGCGACCCTGAGCCCTACCGAATCCTGGCCAATTATTCAAATCCCTGAGACCCCAGACCCTTAATATGCCCCTTCTCTGGATTCCTAGGACCCCACAACCAACCTCCCTCCCTCCCTTTCTTCTCCCCCCACTCCCGCACCTTGCCCCCCGTTGGAGCCACCACTGAGACCTGGACCACCTTGGACACCACCTATTTCCCCAACCATCCTCCAGGTCCTCAACCCCCTAACTTGGATCCTAGAGCTATGGACATCTCCATCCCTTATGTGACACCCAAGCTTTGGTAGTGTCTTTCACTAGCCTGTGCTCAGCCACCCTCTAAGCTCTTAAGTCTCTCCCAGCCTTATTTGAACCAAGGACCCATGCCCCTGCTGACACTGTCTGGCACTGCTCCCTCCACTCCCCAACCCTGACTTCTCAAACTGTCTTCCTTTGAAAGTGAGGGGCTCCATCCCTTCTTGTCCCCAGCCTGGAGTGAGGACTGCTCCCATTGTGACGAAGTGAGTTCTTATAGCTTCCCCTGGTCTGACCGTGGCCCCATTTCCTTCCAGTGGAAGCTGCAGTCCCAGTTCCTGTTTCCCTAAGAGTAGCCCTGCCGCGGGGGTTGGGGTGTGGTATCTCCAGCTGGTCTATTCTGACCACGGGGGAAGAAGGGCCCAGAGCTGCCGGGCCTGTGCCAGACACCCCCGCCCCGTCCTAGTCGCTATCCTTTAGGAAACATCCTGTCCCAGCCCAGTTCAGGACAGAAATAACGGGATAAATTTGGAAGTGTCATCTGGTCTTACCAGGGAGGATGGGCCCTGGGGACCTAGGGGCTTCCTCATAGACCCTTGGCGTGATCCCATGTAGGAGTGCCAGGGTGGGAGTGGGGGCTGTGGACACCATGGCTGCTGTGTGTCAGACCCAGTAAGTGTGTCAGACCCAACCTTTTTGGGAATGGGGTCTCATTGAAGGCCTCTGAGGAAAGTCCTGTCTCTTCCCCTACTGGGCATAGCTCAAGGACCTGTGAGTCCCCTGTCCCCAGCCAGGACCAGTGGGGCAAGGTATTTGGGGAGGGCAGAGAGGCTACCATCTTCTCTGTCAGTCTCTCAGTTTCTTTCTGCGTGTCTCTGTCTGGATTGCTGTGACTCTGTGCCTCTCTGCCTGTGTGTCGTTCCGACTCCACCTATGTGTGTGTTTTTGTTTCTTCCTCCAGCTCCCCCCCACACTCTGGCTCTGGCTCTCAGTTTCTTTCTTCGTTGTTTTCCTCTGCCTCTCAGTTTCTCTCTGAGCTCCTCTCTTTCCCCATTCCTTTCTTTCTCTCTCTCTCTCTCTCTCTCTCTCTCTCTCTGTGTGTGTGTCTCTTTCTCTTTCTGTCCCCTGTCTCCTCTCCCTGCACTCTGGCACACCTCATACCACCTGGAGGGTTTTGCTGACCTCTGTGCCCGCCTGTCTGTCCCCAACAGGGAAGCTTCTCAAACCCATGGTGGAGTGAATTCATCTCAGCTCTGGGGCTCCTGTGTAGCCTGATGGACTACGTGTGCCAAGGCCAGGGGAGGGCTGGGGGTAGCTGGTTTGATAGCTGCTACCCCATACCCCCCATGCCAGATAGGCAGAGTAGACTGGACCCCTGGGATGTTGGGGATGGCAATAAGAGCCTGGAACAGGTGCTAGGCCCCTTTCTCATGTTTATCTTTTGCTGCAAACACAGAACTGCTTCCCGGGGCGGGTCTGGAAGCTTACTGAGACACCCTGTGGGGATGAGGGCCAGCAGCAGGGTTGGGGAGGGTAAGTCCCTTTGACCCATTCTCAGCACCCAGGGCTTACAGAAGACTCTTACAAGGACAGGGCTGTTCTGGGGTGTGACCTTGGTTTTGTGGAAGATCAGCAAGATGCAGAGTGATGTATTAAGGATTCCAGATATTGGAGGCTTCCTGTTTGGCATCTCAACCTGGGCTCTGAGCCAAGACCAGGGATAGACTAGGTATGCGCTCTTGGCTGCAAGCTGGGAGTCCCTGGGCTATGTTTTTGCTTTAGACCTCTGATTTTCAGAAACATCTTAGCCAAGAGCCTTGCTGTGGGGTAAAATCCTGATCGGGACCTAATATGTAATGTGGCAGCATGGGGGTCACCTGTGCCTCAGCTCCCTGAGTGATGCGGTTTGAGAACCCAGTTCCATATTCTGGTTCAACTTTCTGTGCTATGTCTAGCATTCAAGGCTTTAGCTGTATTGGTTCTTTGCCCTGGGTTCTGTCTTGGGCTGGGTCTGGGCTGAGCACCTCCATTTGGCCTTCAGGTCTAACTGCTGTCCCCTGCCCCCCAGGGCCTGGAGCAGGATGTCCTCCAGGCCATTGACCGGGCCATCGAGGCTGTACACAACACAGCCATGCGGGATGGTGGCAAGTACAGCCTGGAACAGCGTGGAGTCCTCCAGTGAGTGTTGGGGGGAGTGGAGTGGGACCTCCCGGTGAGCATGGTGGGGTCGGGTTCTTCAGTGAGTGTCATGGGGCAGGTGGGAAATGCAAGGGTTGGCAGGGGTAGTGGGGGAGTGGCACCTAACAGTGAGCATGGTGGGGTCGGGTCCTTCAGTGAGCACCAGGAGTGTGCAGAGTGCAGGACTAAGGATAGTATAGGGTACTGCAGGCTGGGGTGGAGCATGGAGGAGATGGGGGTGTCTGAGGGGCCTGGGCTGTGGGGTCCCAGCATCCCACAGGGGCATATGAGGACTTTGAGGTGTGAGATGCAACCCCCCAGTAGCCTCCCTGTCCCTCCATCAGGAAGCTGATCCACCACCGGAAAGAGACCCTGTCACGCAGAGGCCCCTCAGCCTCCAGTGTTGCAGTTATGACCCCATCAACCAGTGACCACCACTTGGATGCTGCTGTGGCCAGGCAGCCCAATGGGGTGTGTCGAGCTGGGTTCGAGCGGCAGCACAGCCTACCCAGTTCTGAGCATCTTGTGGCAGATGGAGGCCTCTACCAGGTGTGTGGTGAGGGCATCCTGGAGAAGGAAGGTGGGTGGGGCTTAAGGCTTCATCCAGAGGCTCAAGGGGTCCACTCAGGAGTGACGTGGCCCAGAGCCATAGTCCCGCCCACACCCAGGGCTCAGGGCCCGAGCCTGGCTGCCGCCCTAGATGTCAGTCTGTCCTCCCAGATCCTACTTCCATCTTCCAGATCCCAATTCCATCTTCCCAGATCCCACCACAGCCTCGCCGAGCAGCACCTGCTACACCTCCCCCACCAGTGAAGCGCCGAGAGCGAGAGGCCCTGATGGCCTCTGGGAGTGGTAAGAAGGGTTAGGGGGATTCAGGTGGAGGCAACCTATGCTTGGAATGGTTGTTCTGCCTGTGTCAGGGAGATGGAGGCTCTAAGCTTGGGAGGAGGGCAGGACTCCCATGTTGGGGCAATTAGGGGCTCTGGGCTTTGTGAGGAGACAGTGCCTAGCAGAGAAACTAGGCCCTGTATTAGGGGACAGGGGATCTGGGCTGTGAAGGGTATGGTTTTCCAGGGGGCTGCCCTGGCACAGCTTCTACTCACTGCTTGCAGGTGTCCACAACACCAGGCCCTCCGGGGGTAACTCTGTATCCAGCGGCTCCTCAGTCAGCAGCACCTCCCTGGACACGCTCTATACCGGCTCCAGCCCGTCTGAGCCGGGTTCCAGCTGCTCACCCACACCCCCACCTGTGCCCCGCCGAGGCACCCACACCACTGTGTCCCAAGCCCAGCCCCCTCCCTCCAAGGCATCAGCACCTGAACCCCCTGCAGAAGAAGAACTGGCAGCTGGTACAACCTCAGCCTCTGATGACCTGGAAGCCCTGGGTACACTGAGCCTGGGGACCACAGAGGAGAAGGCAGCAGCTGAGGCGGCTGTGCCCAGGACCATTGGGGCCGAGCTGATGGAGCTGGTGCGGAGAAACACTGGCCTGAGCCATGAATTATGCCGGGTGGCCATTGGCGTCATAGTGGGCCACATCCAGGCCTCCGTGCCGGCCAGCTCACCTGTCATGGAGCAGGTCCTCCTCTCACTCGTAGAGGGCAAGGTGAGGGTGGGCGGCACAGCAGGGCCACCCTGCTACCCACCCTGTTCCCACCGTCACACACTGTCCAGCCTGTACATTACAGGTATTTCTCAAGCTCTGGCTCTGAGCTCTTATTGTGCCGGGCACTGGGGACATTGAGCTGATTTCTGAAGCAGAAAGAAAGGACAAGCATTCCAGGCAGATGCGCAGCCTGGACAAGGGCCACAAGGCAAGACTGAGCCTGGCTTGTGGGAGGAAGTAGAACAAGGCCTGCAGGGCTGGAACACAGGGAGTGAGGGAGTGGGTGCTGTAGGAGGAGGTGAGACCTGGGGCAGGTGACCGCGAGTTCTGTCTGGCTGCAGGGAAGGAATGGACACTGGGCATGGGTGAGGGTAGTGCCTTGCTGACCTTGGCAGTAAGACACATGGGTGCTGGGAGAGCTGTGATGGAGTCCTAGCTGCTGACTTGGACGAGAGGGAGTGAGGTGTATGGGCATCATGGGATGGGTGGGATCCTTGGCACTCACGAGCAGGATGGGGGCAGTGAGCCCAACATACATGACTGGGGTCAGACAAAGCAAAGGTCCCTCTTTAGGGCTCCGTGATTCCTCTTACACTTCTAGTTTGGGTGTTGGGAAGTGGGCCAATGGGCTTGGCTATGCTGGGCACAACAGCCAGTTCCTGGTCAGCAGGGTTCAAGGAAAATGTGGCAAGTTGGTAGATGACAGGCCTGTGCCGTTTTGTGTGGAATGGGAGAGTGAGGTCTCAGAGTCACATTCTGGCAGTGACAAGAGTTCATGGCCCTCCTAGTTGGGGGTGTTTATCCAGGTCTGGGATGAGAGGCGAGCTGTTGAAAACCCCCCTACAGATGAGTCTTCTGTTGACTCCTGTCCTGGGAGGTCATCAAGACCGGAGCGAGCCCCCTGTCCAGTGTGGGCCAGGAGGGACTTGAGTTCATGGAGTATAGGTCCACAGGTGGACTCTCTAGGCCTTAGAGGTTTCCCGGAGATGGTGAGGGCAGGAAGTGTGCTGAGTCATGCCTTGCCCTCTCCCCTTAGGACCTCAGCATGGCCCTGCCCTCAGGGCAGATCTGCCATGACCAGCAGAGGCTGGAAGTGATCTTTGCAGATCTGGCTCGACGGAAGGACGATGCCCAGCAGCGCAGCTGGGCACTGTATGAGGATGAGGGTGTCATCCGCTGCTACCTGGAGGAGCTGCTGCATATTCTGGTAAGGGTAGGGGCCCACACACACACCCCACATGGGGAACAGTGGTCCCTGCCCTGTAGCATCCCTCACAGTACTAGGAGTCTCCCCTACACATATGTGCTCAGCCCTCTCTTGTGTGGCCGCACAGCTCTGCTCATGCTGGCTGACGCTCTCACTTTCTCATTTCTCTAGACTGATGCAGACCCTGAAGTTTGCAAGAAAATGTGCAAGAGAAACGAGTTCGAGTCTGTCCTGGCCTTGGTGGCCTATTACCAAATGGTATGTGCAGGATGGAGGGGAGGGGTAATGGAGAGACCTAGGTAGTGGGGGAGTTTCAGGCACTGAGCATGCAGGGTTCCCTGCCAGGAACACCGAGCATCACTGCGGCTGCTGCTCCTCAAGTGCTTTGGCGCCATGTGCAGCCTGGACGCAGCCATCATCTCCACGCTTGTGTCATCTGTGCTGCCTGTGGAGCTGGCGAGGGACATGCAGACAGACACGCAGGGTGAGGCTAGAGGGCGGAGTGGGAGGGAACTTCCTGCCATCTGGAGGGTGTTCCTGCCATCTGCTGGGATTTCCTGCCATCTTTGGGGACTCTGACTGCCTCCCTTTTCCCCCCAGACCACCAGAAACTCTGTTACTCTGCCCTCATCCTGGCCATGGTCTTCTCCATGGGAGAGGCAGTGCCCTATGCACACTATGGTAAGAATGCAGTTGCCGACCAGCTGATCACAGGTCCTAAGCCAGGGCCCATTGCCCAAAGGCCTGGGACCTGCTGACTACACAGCCTAGCAGGGATAGGCTATCCCCAAGGCTCACAGAAAGCCAGGAAGGGTGGGTGGTGCGGGGGTCGGGGGAGAATGGGGCTGCAGACTTCCGTGCACCTCTCTCGCAGAGCACCTGGGCACGCCTTTCGCCCAGTTCCTACTGAGCATCGTTGAGGACGGGCTGCCCTTGGACACCACAGAGCAGCTGCCAGACCTCTGTGTGAACCTGCTTCTGGCTCTCAACCTGCACCTGCCAGGTGGGGTGGGGCCTGGCCGGGCGGTGGCTGAGCACATGGGTGCTCTCAGGCTCAGCACCCTGTCTATACCCATGTCCTTCCTTAGCCCCTGACCAGAATGTCATCATGGCTGCCCTGAGCAAACACGCCAATGTCAAGATCTTCTCCGAGAAGCTGTTGTTGCTCCTGAACAGAGGGGGTGAGGGCCCGGGAATCTGCGCGGGTACCACTTCGATGCCCTGTGACTCCATGACCCCTGCCATGACTCCCGTAACCCCCTGGGGTGACTCTGGGACCCCCACAAGGTCCACCCTGACCGCTGTGACCCCTGCCTCCTAGATGACCCTGTGCGCATCTTCAGACATGAGCCACAGCCACCACACTCTGTCCTCAAGTTTCTGCAGGATGTGTTTGGCAGCCCGGCCACAGCTGCCATCTTCTACCACACAGACATGATGGCGCTTATTGACATCACTGTGCGGCACATCGCAGACCTGTCACCGGGAGACAAGGTGCCTAGAGATGGCTGCAGCAGGGAGGGTCACTGTGTGGAAACTGAAACAAAATGGTGGGGGTCATGCCATTGAGTGGACATGAGGGGGCACGGTCACTGCTGGAGCCAGGTAAGCGAAGGAGGCCACGATAGGTGCACCAAGACCCAAAGGAGCCAGCCATGAGGTGATCTGGAGGTGATGTGACTGGAGGAGGCTGGAGAGGAGGGAGTGGTGGGAGATGAGGCATGGAGGATGGAGTTTACACAAAGCCTCGGAGGCTGCTGCGGGAGGTCGTGATCTCAGGAACGGGGAATGTGATGTAATTAACATCCCACATGGAATCTGAACTGCGTGCCAGCAGAGTGGAAGCCAGCCAGCGGGGAAGCAGCCGCAGTGGTCCAGGTGGCATGGATGGGGTGGGGACGGGATAGGCCATGGCAGTGGCAGTGGTAAGAAGAGGCCAGCTGTAGAGTGTTTAGTAAGTGGATCTGGCAGGGCTTGCCACTTGACTTATCTTGAGCAGCTAGATGGATGAAGTGCTGATTTTTGAAGTTGGGGAGGCTGGGAGAACTTCTTGGGGGAAAATAGAGAGTTGTGTTTTGAATGTGTCAAGAGTGAGGAAATACCTACTAGACACCGAGGTACCGAGGGCATCAGGGAGGTAATGGGGAATGAGTTGAGACTAGAGAGACATTTTTGAGTTGTCTATGCAGAGATATGATGGGAAGCCTGTGACAGTGTGATTGCCTCAGAAATGAGATAGATAGGTCAGCAGGAAGCTTGGGCTGCAGCCCTGGGCACAACTGAAACAACTAGGGAGAAACCCAGGAAGAGAACCAAGAAAGCAGGAGCCCAAAGCCACGTGTTTAGAGGAAGATGATCAGCCATCTCTACACCGTTAGGAGCCTGAGCGAGACTGGGGTTGGCCATTGGATTCACCACACAGAGGTTAGTGGTGCCTGACAAGCAGTGTCAGTGGGGTGCAAGGAGAGTCAGAATGAAAGTTTGAGAGAACTTGAAGTTATTGGGGAGTAGAAATGAGGGGAGGGTTGGAAGCAGTAAATGGAGACAACTCTTGTGAATTTTCTGTGAAGGGGAAGAGAAAAATAGGAGGGAGGTTGCTGGAGGGAGATGGCATGGGGATAGGGAGAGTGTTTTTTTTGTTGTTTTGTTTTGTTTTGCTTTTTTTTTTTGAGACGGAGTCTCACTGTCACCCAGGCTGGAATGCAGTGGCCGGATCTTATCTCACTGCAAGCTCCACCTCCCGGGTTTACGCCATTCTCCTGCCTCAGCCTCCCGAGTAGCTGGGACTATAGGCGCCCGCCACCACGCCTGGCTAGTTTTTCTGGTATTTTTTTAGTAGAGACGGGGTTTCACTGTGTTAGCCAGGATGGTCTCGATCTCCTGACCTCGTGATCCGCCCGTCTCGGCCTCCCAAAGTGCTGGGATTATAGGCTTGAGCCACCGCGCCCGGCCTGAGAGTGTTTTATTTGTTTGTTTGTTTGTTTGTTTGTTTGTTTGTTTGTTGAGATGGGGTCTCCCTCTGTTGCCAAGGCTGGGGTGTAGTGGCGTAATCCTGGCTCATTGTAACCTCCACCTCCTGGGTTCAAGTGATTCTTCTGCCTCAGCCTCCCAAGTTACTGGGATTACAGGCACCCACTACCACACCCAGCTAATTTTTATATTTTAGTAGAGACGGGGTTTCGCCATGTTGGCTAGACTGGTCTTGAACTCCTGACCTCATGCGATCCACCAGCCTCAGCCTCCGAAAGTGTTGGGATTACAGGTGTGAGCCACCGCGCCTGGCCAGGGAGAGTGTTTTGAAAATGGGGGATGTTGGCCAGGTGCAGTGGCTCATGCCTGTAATCCCAGCACTTTGGGAGGCTGAGGTGGGTGGATCACTTGAGGTCAGGAATTGGAGACCAGCCTGGCCAACATGGTCCCTACTAAAAATACAAAATACGAAAAATAAAAAAATTAGCTGGGCGTGGTGGTGGGAGCCTGTAATCCCAGCTACTTGGGAGGCTGAGGCAGGAGAATTGCTTGAACCCGGAAGGCGGAGGTTGCTGTGAGCCAAGATGACACCACTGCACTCCAGCCTGGGCGACAGATGGGGATGTTGACTAGGTGCAGTGGATCACGCCTATAATCCCAGCACTTTGGGAGGCCGAAGCAGGAAGACCACTTGAGTCCATGAGTTCAAGATCAGCCTGGGCAACATAATGAGACCTCTGTATAGCCTGATGGACCACAGTAAAAAATAAAATTAGCTGGGCATGGTGGTATGCACTTGTAATTCCAACTACTTTGGAGGCTGAAGTGGGAAGATTATTTGAGCCCAGGAGGTCAAGGCTGCAGTGAGCCATGATTGTGTCATTGCACTCTAGCCTGGGCAACAGAGCCAGACCTTGTCTCTTTAAAAAACAAAGACAAAAATGGTAGGGATGATGGTGCATGTTCTGAGCCAGAGGGAATGGTCCAGCAAGCACAGAGAGATAGATGGCATGTTGGAGATTGTGAGCCACCACAGGAGTCAAGTGGATGGAGCAGGAGAGGGAGTCCAGGTCCAGGCCCACACCAGGAGCTAGGGCCGCTCATTCTTTTAGGGATAGGTGAGATGTGGGTACTGAGGGGAAAGACAGGTTTCTGCAAGATTTCTTCTGTATTCTCTATGAAGCACAAAGCCAGCTGACCAGGTAAGTAGGTTTCGAAGACAGAGAGGGTGGGTATTATTGCTACTCTAGGGGAGAGTGACACAGCAGAGAAAAGCAGCGGGAGGCCTAGGCAGTGCTGCGTGTCCATTTGAGGTTTGTGGTGGTGAATGACATTCAGGCCTGCACATGGCTCTGCATTTGTCTCTAGCTTAGACACTGGCATTTGATGTGCAGGCACCTCGGTATGACTCCCAGGGCTGGGACTTAGCAGGGTGTGCTGCCTAAAGGAGGTTTTGGTATTATTCCTCTAAGTAAAGAGAGAGATGAGGGATGTTGAGGGAAGCAGACATAGTGCTAGGTCAGGTTAATGGATTGGGGGTCTCTGTAAGAACAAGCTGTCAAGTCATAAGGGCTGGCTGGGCGCAGTGGTTCATGCCTGTAATCCCAGCACTTTGGGAGGCCGAGGTGGGCGGATCACTTGAGGTCTAGAGTTTGAGGCCAGCCTGGCCAACATGGCGAAACCCCGTCTCTTCTAAAAAAAAATACAAAAATTAGCTGAGCAGTTTGGCGCATGCCTCTAATCCCAGCTATTTGGGAGGCTGAGGCAGGAGAATTGCTTGAACCCAGGAGGCAGAGGTTGCAGTGAGCCGAGATTGTACCACTGCACTCCAGCCTGGGTGATAGCACCCTGTATAAAAAAAAAACCAAAAAAAAAAAATATATATATATTTACACACACACACACACATATATAATAAGGGCTGTTGGAACTGGTTCAGCCAGAGGTGCTGGGAGTATAGATTGGAGGAGAGGCTGTTAGAGATGAATTCGGGGCATATGTAGGAGGTAGGATGGCCAGGTCTTAGACATGGCTTGAATATGAGATATGTGGGAGACAAGAAGAAAGAGGACATCATATTTCAGGCCTGTGCTTTTGAATCGACAACAGTGCTCTTTCTAAAGGTAAGAACATGAGAAATCCTTCAACTCTAGGAGGATGGGAAAGATCATGAGTTTGATGGTGGATATGTGGATTTGAGGTCTGTGAGATGTGCAGGAGATGACAAGTGGGCAGTTGAATATTCTCGTCTGGAGCTCACAGGGGAGTTCTAGATGAGAGGTATGAGAGTGGGTTACTTTTTGAAGCTGGGAATGTGCACGAGATCTTCCAGGACAAGAGAGGATAGGGTGAGAAGCAGAGGGCCTCTGACTGACAGACAGAGGCACCTTGAGGGACCAGCTTCAAAGGATGGGCAGGACTTCCCTGGGCAGGCCCCATACCTGGGGCTGTGTGTGGCTGGGGTGATTCTTTTATTCACTTACTCAAAAACTATTGAAGACCAATTCTGCGCCAGGTATATTGTGGGTGCTGGGGATGCAGCCCTGATATTTAGGTCCACAGCCCTGGGGTCTGTGGGACAGTGGGGTCCTGTTCCTGACCAGCGGTGGTTGCAGTACCTCCCTGGGGTCCCTGAGCTGGCCTGCTCTTCCCACAGCTGCGCATGGAGTACCTCTCCCTGATGCATGCTGTAGTCCGCACGACACCCTACCTGCAGCACCGCCACCGGCTACCCGACCTGCAGGCCATACTGCGACGCATCCTGAATGAGGAGGAGACCTCACCCCAGTGCCAGATGGACCGCATGATTGTCCGAGAGATGTGCAAGGAATTCCCGGTGCTGGGGGAGGCTCCCAGCTAGCACCTTGCTGTCCTCCCTTCCCTGCAGCTCCAGTCAGTGTGCAGGGGACTCAGGGGCTTGGCCCTAAGAATGTTTTGCACTGACAGTGGGAGGGGATAAGGTGGCAGAAGGAACCTGAGCAGGACCCCCCACCTGAAGTAGAACTTACGAGAGGGGCCAAGTGTAGGATTGGGGACCATGGTCTGGGAGCTGTTCTGGGGCAGGGGGAATATGCAAGCTAAAACTCCTCTATACCCCGGTAGGCTTCCTTTTCAGCATGCCCCCCTCTTCACCCCACACCCACGTGTACACTCAGAGTCCTGCTGCTGCTCCAGGCTGGACCAGACCCCCGTCCCCATCCCTCCTGGTCTGTATCCTGGGCCTCAGCAAGCCATGCCCCTGGGGTGAGGGGAGGCATCTCCCACCAGCTCTATTCTTTGCCTTAGCTTTGCAGTGAGTGCTGCTCATGTGTTCCCCTCTACCCCCACGTGGGGGTCGCTGCCCTTCACTCCTACCCCCAGAGGCCTTGGCCAAGCTGCTGCTTTGAAAGCGGGATCTTGGAGACAGGCCATCTATCCCAGAGCCTTAGGGAACAGGATGATGGCACTGAGAAAGCCAATGACCGAATCTCTTTTCTCTGTGAAAATGTAGAGTGAAAAGCCTTGTGTATTTTCCTATGTGCTGTAGCTCTCCTTTGGAAATAAATCACAGGCATCTGGAAACAGGCTTCCCTGTATGATCTTGGGAGACAGTGGGAGAGGATGGGCATAAGTACTGGGGCCTCAGGACCCCATCACTGCAGCTTGCACTGACTTCTCCAGCCTGAGGAGGTGATGGACCCTGACAGGCCTGGCCTTCAAGGCCCTTTGAGCCCAGTTCCAGCCTCTCTTCCCTGAGCTCCCACTTCTCCTGGACCCCAGCCACAGCCAGGTGCCCCCCAGTGGCCCATTTGCAGGTGTCTGCATCTCCAGGCTTCACTTACACACTTAACATCTTTCTTTTTCTCTTTTTTTTTTTTTTTTTTTTTTTGAGACAGGGTCTCACTCTGTTACCCAGGCTCACTGTAGCCTTGACCTCCCAGGCTCAAGTGATCCTCCTGCCTCAGCCTCCTGAGTAGCTGAAACTACAGTAGTCACCATGCCCAGCTAATTTAAAGGTTTTTTTGGTAGAGACAGGGTCCCACTGTGTTGCTCAGGCTGGTCTCGGATCACCTCAGTTCTGGTGATCCTCCTGCCTTGGCCTCCCAAAGTACTGGGATTATAAGCATGACCCATTGCACCGGTCCACTTACATCTTTCACTTACATCTTTTGCTTTGCTTTGAATACCGGTACTGTCCCCCTGTTGAAACCCTATTGTCCTTCATAATTATTCTCAAATGAAGCAGGCCCCTACCTACTCCCAGCCCTGGCCTCTGTGAATGCTTGGGCCTGTCCAGCCCTATTTCCTTCCCCCATTTGTCCTTGTTTCCCCAAGATCAGCTTATCTTACAACCTCAGCAGAGATTTGGTAATCTGGTAGGGCAGAAAGAGGGTCTTAACAAGCATGGGGTTAGGTCTCCATTACGTTTTAGAGGAACTCGGGGCCAAAATTTGGCAAAAACTTCGTTCTTGTGGGCTCCCGAGTTAGCAGAGTTCTCGCCATAAGTCTGGGAGCAGAGTCAGAAACCCACAGGCAGACAACAGTCAGAAGTGTTTTTGTTTCTGTTTTCTAGATTGAGTCTCACTATCTTTTCAAGGCCGATGTCCAACTCCCGGGCTTAAGCAGTCCTCCCACTTCACCTTCCCGAGTAGCTGGGACTACAGGCACACACCACCGTGCTTCACACAGAAGTGGTTTTCATCAGTTCCCTTTATTTTTTACCCAAACTCCTCATTCATCAGATGGTTCCACACATCAGGAATCACTGACACTGCTTATTCTTTCTCATTGGGGTGCTGAAAACAGAGGGCAGTAACCCTTCCAAAAAGAAGGTAAAGCAGCACAGGGAGGCAAGGGCTAAGGATGGGACTCCCTAGCAAGAGGCTCTCAGAAGTTGAGGCAGGAACATTCCATAGGAAACCCATGGGAGCAAAGTATGGGGGCCTGGTGGGGGATGCCCTGCTTACCACTGACTCTGTCAGAAGGTCAGGTGCACAGGCTCACACGGACCTGAGGAGGGGTTGACAGTGTTTGGCCCCCAGTAAAGCTCTGTGGGACACAACCTGGTTACTGACTTTTTTTTTTTTTCTTTTTGAGACAGAGTTTTGTTCTTGTGCCCCAGGCTGGAATGCAATGGCGTGATCTTGGCTCACTGCAACCTCTGCCTCCCGGGTTCAAGCGATGATTCCCCTGCCTCAGCCTCCCAAGTAGCTAGGATTACAGGTGCCCACCATCACATCCAACTAATTTTTGTATTTTTAGTAGAGATGGGGTTCACCATGTTGGTCAGACTGGTCTCGAACTCCTGATCTCAGACGATCCACCTGTCTCAGCCTCCCAAAGTGCTGGGATTACAGGCCCATCCCCTTTTTTTTTTTTTTTTTTTCTTTTTTTTTTTTGAGACAGAGTCTTGCTCTGTGGCTCAGGCTGGAGTGCAGTGGCATGATCTTGGCTCACTGCAACCCTTGCCTCCTGGGTTCAAGCAATTCTTCCTGCCTCAGCCTCCCCAGTAGCTGGGATTACAGGTGCCCGCCACCCCACCCGGCTAATTCCTGCATTTTTAGTAGAGACGGAATTTCGCCATGTTGGCCAGGCTGGTCTTGAACTCCTGACCTCAAGTGACCCATCTGCCTCCGTCTCCCAAAGTGCTGGGATTACAGGCATCAGCCACCATGCCCGACCTGGTTACTACTGTTAACCCTGGAGACATTTGGCCTCCCTTTTCATTTCCAGAGTTGATGACACTGACTTCCAGTCACAACTCCTTTCTCACTGGGGTTCGGAAGGCAGGGAAGTATTCTCATGAGATGGTGTATTTCAGTAGAAAGCACAGGTCCTCAGGAAGCTGAGACAGGGACATTGGACAGCCTCTGTGACTTGCCATGTTTCCTGTCATGATGCACACACAAACCTTGTGGGAACGGTAGGACTGTACTGTGCCATCGGTCCCAGTGCTGGCACCTAGGTCAAACAAGGTATGGCCCCATGGCAGAAGCCTCTACTCACTTCTGCAGGAGTGCCCAAGGTGGGCCCTGGCACCTGTTTGTAAGAGAAGCAGAAGCCCCAGCTGATGAAGTTACATAAATGCTGACTCCTGGTAGCAAGCATGCTCTGAGGGACTCCAGGACCTCCTCAGCAAACACCCTTGTGGTGGCCTCACAACACAAAATTACAACCAAAGGCAGATTATGATTAGCCAGAGAAGTCCTCTTGGGGAGGGAACTGTCTTTGATAGAACACATCTATGGCTGCATGGAAGGTTGGTAGATGTGATATGTGGCTAGGCAGTAGGAAGGGCAATGAGAGAGAGCATTAAGCCACCCCAAGAAAGGGGAGTGTTTGGGTAGAGTTGAGACAAACTCAAATTTTGGGGGACAGTGAGGGGGTTTGGGCTGACTTCTGGGTCAGAAATTTCTGAAGCTGCAGCTAGGAATGGGCGTGTAAGTGTGCGGGTGGCTCACGCCTGTAATCACAGCATTTTGCGAGGCCATGGTGGGAAAATCGCTTGATCCCAGGAGTTTGAGACCAACCTGGACAGCATAGGAAGACCCCATCCCTACAAAAAATACAAAAATTAGCTGGGCATGGTGGCCCGCACCTGTAGTCCCAGCTACTCGGGAGGCTGAGGTGGAAGAATCACTTATGCTCAGGAGCAATCACACCACTGCGCTCCAGCCTGGGTGAGAGTGAGACCCAAAAAAAAAAAAAAAAAAAAAAGTGCTGGCACCGTGTCTCTGGCGCATGTGCTGAGCCATAAGCTGCACAAGCATAATGCCAACCCCAGGATGAGGGGTCAAGTAATTCTCCTGCCTCAGCCTCCTGAGTAGCTGGGATTACAGGCACGCACCACCACACCCAGCTAATTTTTGTATTTTTAATAGAGACAAGGTTTCTCCATGTTGGCCAGGCTGGTCTCAAACTCCTGACCTTGGGTGATCCACCCGCCTCGGCCTCTCAAAGTGCTGGGATTACAGGTGTAAGCCACTGCACCCAGTGTCTCCATCCACTGTTGATGGCCTTTCAGTTGTTTCCAATTTTTGTCTATTGCAAATACTGCTGCCAGACGCACTGTTGTACGTGTCTTCACGTTGCTCATATGCATTATTTTTGGAGGGTATATTCCCAAATAAAGAGTGGAATTTTAGGGTCACAGGCAGATACTGCCAAATAGGTTTCCAAAGTAGTTGTACCCAATGTATGCTCCTTCAGTAGTGTCAGAGAGTTCAAGCTTTCCCTGTCTTTCCCAAAACTTGGTATTGTCAAGTCATTTTTATTTTAGCTATTCTGGTAGAATAGCTCCCCCTGCCTCCACCTCCCCCGCATTTTTTTTGGAGGTAAAGTCTTGTTCTGTTGCCCAGGTTGGAATACAGTGGTGCAATCTCAGCTCACTGCATCCTCCATCTCCTGGGTTCAAGTGATTCTCTTGCCTCAGCCTCCCGAGTAGCTGGGACCACAGGTGTGGGCCAACATCCCCAGCTAACTTTTGTGCTTTGAGTAAAGACAGGGTTTCGCCATGTTGGCCAGGCTGGTCTCAAACTCCTGGCCTTAAGTGATCTGTCCATCTTAGCCTCCCAGGGTGCTGGGATTACAGGCGTGAGTCACCTCACCTGACCAGTATTTATTTTTTTCAATTTGCATTTCCCTAATGACTAAAGAGGTTGAGTACCTTTTCATTATTATTTGAATGTTCTCTTTTATGAAGTAACTATTCGAATCTCTTGCCCCATTTATCTGTTTGTGTATATTTTATTGATTTGTAGTATGTATTCAGGATATGAGTCCATGAATGTTCTATCTTACAATATCTTCTCCTACTTTTAATGTCTTTTGATAAAAGAAGGTTCTTAATCGTTATATAATCCAATTTATCAATACTTTATTAGTTTTATTATTTCGTTTAGTACATTTTATGTCCTGTTAGACAATCCTGTCCTGTTAAAAAATCTTGGCCGGGCGCGGTGGCTCAAGCCTGTAATCCTAGCACTTTGGGAGGCCGAGATGGGCGGTTCATGAGGTCAGGAGATCGAGACCATCCTGGCTAACACAGTGAAACCCTGTCTCTACTAAAAATACAAAAAACTAGCTGGGCGAGGTGGTGGGCGCCTGTAGTCCCAGCTACTTGGGAGGCTGAGGCAGGAGAATGGCGTAAACCTGGGAGGCGGAGCTTGCAGTGAGCTGAGATTGCACCACTGCACTCCAGCCTGGGTGACAGAGCGAGACTCCGTCTCAAAAAAAAAAAAAAAAAATCTTGACTGGCTGTGGTGGCTCATGCCTGTAATCCCAGCACTTTGGGAGGCCAAAGCAGGAGGATCAGTTGAGCCCAAGAGTTCCAAGAGACCCTGTCCCTACAAAAAATTAAAGAAGTTAGCTGGATGTGATGGAGCATACCTATAGTCTCAGCTACTCAGAGGCCAAGGCAGAAGGGTCCCTTGAGCCTAGGAAGTCAAGGCAGCAGGGAGCTATGATCGCGCCACTGTACTCCAGGCTGGGCCATAAAGTGAGACCCCCATCTCTAAAAAAATTGTTTTTAATTTTTGCTTTCACACTTGTGAATAGCCGCTGCACTCCAGCCCCTACCTCTGTATAAAAAAAAAAAAAAAAAAAAAAAGTTTGCTTAAAGTTATCTTTAAGATCTTCTCTTGGCCAGACGAGTGGCTCACGCCTGTAATCCCAACACTTTGGGAGGTTGAGGCGGGTGGATTACAGGGTCAGGAGATCGAGACCATCCTGGCCAACATGGTGAAACCCCATCTATACTAAAAATACAAAAATTAGCTGGGCATGGTGGTGCATGCCTGTAATCGCAGCTACTCAGGAGGCTGAGGCAGGAGAATTGCTTGAACCAGGGAGTCGGAGGTTGCAGTGAACCAAGATTGCACCACTGTATTCCAGCAGCCTGGTGACAGAGTGAGACTCTGTCTCAAAAACAAAAAACAAACAAAAAAACCCACATGCACACACACAAAACCAAGGTCTTCTCTTATACTGTTTTCTAGAAGCTGTATATTATCTTTCTTTTTATGTCCAGATGTCAAATTTATATGGGATTGATTATGCAAGCAGTGTGAAATAGGGATCTCATTTAATTTTTTCTATATGGATATCCAACTGACCCAGCATCATTTATTGAAAAGCCTATTCTTTCAGTTAATAGGGTTGCTCCTGGGGGGTGGGCGGGGGGAAATGCTTTCTTCATGTTGGCTCTGAAGAGCCACCCTTGTCAAAATTCAAGTTTCCACACATCTTCAGGCCCGTCTCTGAATTTCGTTCCATTAGTCTTCCTATCCTCGTACCAGTACCACACAATCTTGGTTTCTTTTTGTTTTTTATTTTCATTATTTTTTTAGAGACAGGGTCTCTCGCTCTGTTGCCCAGGCTGGAGTGCAGCAGGTGATCATAGCTCACTACAGCCTCAACCTCCCCAGGGCTCACATGATCCTCCCACTTCAGCCTCCCCAAGTAGCCGGGACTACAGGCATGTGCCACCACGCCTGGCTAATTTTTGTATTTTTTGTAGAGATGGGGCTTTGCTATGTTGCTCAGGCTGCCAAATCTAGATTGTCAATTTACACACACACAAAATCTAGTGGGATTTTTAACTGAAGTTGCATTGAATCCATATACCAATTTGGGAGAACTGGCACCTTTATAATATTGACTTTTCCAATCTTGGAAGAATTTTTCACTTTATGTCTTTCTCATTTTTTTACCTTCTTTTTTTTTTTCAGATAGGGTCTGGCTGTATTGCCCAGGCTGGAGTGCAATGGCATGATCTTGGCTCACTGCAACCTCTGCCTCCCAGGTTCAGGCACTTCTCCTGCCTCAGCCTCCAGAGTAGCTGGGATTACAGGTGCACAACAGCATGCCCAGCTAATTTTTTTTGCGTTTTTAGTAGAGATGAGGTTTCACCATGTTGGCCAGACTGATCTTGAACTTCTGACCTCAAGGGATCCACCCGCCTTGGCCCTCCAAAGTGCTGAGATTTCAGGCATGAGCCACCATGCCAGGCCTATGTCTTTATTTCCCTCAATAATGTTTTATAGTTTTTTTGTATGTGTGTATGTAGTCTTTGCACATCTTTCATTAGGTTTATTCCTCAGCATTTGATATTACTTGATGCTATTGTAAACATCATTGTTTTTAAGAAATTTCTTTTCTTTTGTTTGTTTGTTTTTCTCGTTCACTGCAACCTCTGCCTCCCAGGTTCAAGTGATTCTCCTGGCTCAACCTCCTGAGTAGCTGGGACTACAGGTGCCCACCACCACGCCCAGCTAAATTTCTGTATTTTTAGGAGAGACAGGGTTTCACCATGTTGGCCGAGCTGGTCTCAAACTCCTAACCTCAGGTGATCTTCCCGCCTCGGCCACCCAAAGTGCTGGGATTACAGGCATAAGCCAACACGCCCAGCCAAGAAACTTATTTTCTAATTGTTGCTGACATATAGAAATTACATCTGATTTTTATATATTGATCTTGTGTCCAACAACTTTGCCGAACTCATTCTAACAACTTATGTATAGGTTCTTTTGAAATTTTTACATATACAATCCTACTGCTTGGGAATAAGTTTTTTTCCCTTCCAATCTTCATAACTTTTTATTATTTTTCTTGCCCTACTGCACTGGATAGGCCCTCCAATATAATACTGAGGCTTGTGGTCATGAATATAAAATGAGACCAATTATCATGGTTGGTTGTTTTCCTCCAGCAATGTTCTGCTGCGCTAGAGACAAAGAATACATAGTCTATTTTAACTGGGGTTAGATTTTAGCCAGCAAGTTTGTCTAAGAAGAACAGGGCAGGGAGTTGCCATGGCACTGGACTCTATAAGGCTAATGACACAGGTCAATAGCTGAGATGATGTACAATGGATTGGAGATCTCAGTGAGGTCAAAGAACTGCTGAATAATTGAGCTGGACAGGTTGGCCAGGTCTTCCCCTGGAAAGGTACACTTGGCTGGGAGTAGACAAACACAGGGTGGGGTGGAAAAGGCAGGAGAAGGAAAGATGCTGAGAAGTGTTAGCAGGCAGTATCTGCCACACCCTTACCCTCTGGTCTTCTGATCTCTCCATCTGCCCCCCAAGAGCCTCAAATCCAGGTCTCTAGGTCCTGGGTGGACCTCTAGTTGGAGCTGATAAGAGAATGAGGATAGGCTGGGCACAGTGGCTCATGCCTGTAATCCCAGCACTTTGGGAGGCCAAGGCGGGCAGATCACTAGATGTCAGGAGTTTGATACCAGCCTGGCCAACATGGTGAAACCTCGTCTCTACTAAAAATACAAAAATTAGCTGGGCGTGGTAGTGGGTGTGTGAAATCCCAGCTACTTGGGAGGCTGAGGCAGAAGAATCGCATAAACCTGGGAGGTGGAGGTTGCAGTGAGCCGAGATCACACCACTTCACTCCAGTATGGGTAACAGAGTGAAACTCAATCTCAAAAAAAAAAAAAAAAAAAAAATAGAATGAGGTTAAACCACATAAGGATCTTATTAGGAGGCAAGGGCAAGATTTGGAGGCGGAGAGAAGAACTATCACCAACATTTGGTTTTTGTTTTTTTACCGGGAGTGCATTAGGAACTGCCACTGGGGCTGGGGCATAGAGGTGAGTGCAGATGGAAGGAGTGGGCCTCCACAGAACAGCCACGAAGGGAGGATGACAGTGAGGACACACAGCAGGGAGCAACATAGAGAGCGATCCGCAATCGATCTCACCGGTCACGAGTGAGGAGCTTTGCTCTCCAAAAGGTGTTCGCTGGGGCCAGCGCCAGCCCTATAGGTGAGAGGGCAGGGCTTGATTTCCCTCAGCCATAGTCCCTTTATGCCTCTGCACATTTGCCCACACAGTCTCCAAGACCTAGGATGCCCACCCCCCATCCCTATCCCTCCCTGCCCTTCCTTTGCAGATGCAGATGTCCCCTTGGTCATTCAAGGCATTGCTCGGGCATCTTATGCAAGAAGGCTTCCCAGGTCTCGAAGGTGACTCAGACGCCTCCTCTGGGACCTTAGCACCCTTCCCTAGCAGAGCCCCTGCCTGTCTCCCTCTGTGGCGTCAGGTTTTGTGCCCTCTACTCACTAGATTGTGGACCCAGAAAGCGCTGGTGCTTCTGGGTTGCCAGGCACGGTTGCTCACACCTATAATCCCAGCACTTTGGGAGGCCAAGACGGGCGGATTGCTTGAGCCCAGGAGTTCAAGACCGGGAGTTCAATACATGGTGAGACCCCGTCTCTACAAAAAATGCAAAAATTAGCCAAGTGTGGTGACACGTACCTGTAGTCCCAGCTACTCGGGAGGCTGAGGGGGTAGAATCGCGTGAGCCTGGGGAGTTCGAGGCTACGGTAAGCTGTGATCACCACTGCACTCCGAAAGAGTAAGACCTTGTCTCTAAATAAATAAATACATAAAACCACTCTGGGGGACTCGCCTCTCCAGCCCCTGCACCGATTGGCTCCCATTCAAAGGAGTTCAGCCCTAAGCGCCTCTGCAGATCCTCCACCCCCACCCACAAACCCGTGGGAATCCCGGCCGTGTATCCGGCCCAGAGCTCTGATCCTCGGGAGGGCCTCAGATCCGTAGACGGGAGAGGGCAGAACTGGAGACCTGCTGCCTGTCCTTGGTAGCCATAAGGGGCGCTCGGGAGGTGGGATCCGCAGGAGCCCCGCCTCCCGGAAGCGGAGAAGTCAAGGGGCGAGAGAATGCGCCCACTGATTGGTTGATGGTGATGTCATAGGTACCGTTCGGGGCGGGCCAGAGGCCTTGGTCGGGAGTTCCTCGCCTGTTAGAACCAGGATCCACCCCATCGCGGGAGCCGCACCCTGTGGAGCGTTCTAGGGTCCCGGCCCTGACCTCTTCCTGGGTGTCGGGATGCCCGCGTCCTCTGCACCCGGCGCTGCATCTCGTTATCGATTCTGCCTTTGGAGGCCGGTCCATATAGTGTACCTCCCGGACTATCTCTCACGTTTAGCCGACAACCCCTGGAGCCCCCTCGCCCATGCGACGAGTCCTCCGTGAGGGGCGGAGCCTCCCATTGTGCCAATAGAAACAATGACTCTCTGATTGGAGTGCTTCGCTTTCACCCCTCGCCTCCGCTCCTCTTGTGACGTCTGTTGCGCCAGGTCCACCCATTGGCCTGGCGAGACCGGCGCGTGCCAGGAGTTACGCAGGGAGAGCTGGAATGCACCGAGGGTGGGGGGAGGACTGAGTTTCTGTGTCAGTCCCTTCAAGGGGTTAAGGGATGCGGTCGTGGCAGACGAGGGGCGGGGATCCGAAGAAGCGGGGCCCGCAGCCATGGGGCAACGCCGGGCTCCACGTGGCATCCCAGAGCACTCGGAACCCTCAGCCTCGGAGGGTGTGCAGCCTCCAGTGGAGGGGCCCCGAGCCCGGGAGACTGCTGGGGACAGGCAAGGCAGGGAAGAATTCGTCCTCTGCTCCCGCCTCGGGAGGGTCATCTCCGGTTCCTGCTCCGCAGGGGCGCTCCAAACAAGCAGGTGGTCGCGACATGTTTCATAAAACTAGCTGATCGGATAGTTAAAGCTATTGTTCGGGGTGCTGGTATCCCAGATCCCTGTCCAGCCATCGTCCCCTCTACCCCAAGATTTCACACAGTACCCGCTCCCAGAACCATGAGAACGCTCATGGGCACCAAAATTTCCGACCAAAATCCGGGACACGGTTCAGAACTAGTGGTCAGGAAGGGAGACGAGAGATCTGGAAGGGGAGAAAAAGGCTGAGAGACAGAGCTGGGACAGCGCCCTAGAAGGAAGGAGGTGGGTGAGGGCGGCGGCCGAAAGTGGGGAGGGCGGACCTAACGGCGGCGAACCCCCGTTCTCTGTTCAGCACCATGAGCAGCGCTCACGTCCTCAATAAAGATGGCGTCAAGAGCTTCCGTCCTCAGAGCTGCCATGCGCGATGGGTTGTACCACCGTGTTTCGGGCGCCGGGGCAGAGGTGGAGTGAACCATCGGGGCGGTCGGGAGCCATGTTGGAGCGGCGGGAGGCGGCAGCAGCGTCGGGGATGCTGTGGTGGGGGCGGAAAAAGCTGGGGCCGCACGCCGGAGGGGCTCCGGCCGTGGAGTAGATGGTGCCCAGAGGGCGGCGGGGGCGCGGAGAGACAGGCGGAGGGGCGGGGGCCCAGGGCGGCGGCAGCGGCCCGGGAGGGGGCCCGAGCGGCGGGGCCAGACCAAGGACCGGACTGGGGCGGGGGGCGGTGGAGGCCGTACAGGGAGGCGGGGGATGATGGCGAGACGGCCGCCGTGGAGGGGTCTCGGGGGACGGTCGACCCCCATACTTCTGCTCCTTCTCCTCTCTTTGTTCCCCCTCAGCCAGGAGGAGCTGGGGGGCGGTGGGCACCAGGGCTGGGACCCCGGGTTAGCTGCCACTACGGGGCTAAGGCCGCATATCGGTGGCGGAGCCTTAGCTCTTTGTCCTGAGTCTCCCGGGGTTCGAGAGGATGGGGGGCCTGGACTGGGGGTCAGGGAGCCTGTCTTCGTGGGGCTCCGAGGGGAAAGGCAAAGCTCCCGGAACAGTCGAGGTCCCCCTGAGCAGCCGAACGAGGAGTTGAGGATTGAACACGGCGTCCAGCCATTGGGCAGCCGCGAACGAGAGACAGGACAGGGACCAGGGTCTATGTTACACTGGCGCCCAGAGATCTCCTCTTGCGGGCGGACAGGACCTTTGCAAAGAGGTAGTCTGTCACCAGGGGCTCTGTCCCCAGGGGTCCCGGGCTCGGGGAACAGCTCACCCCTCCCTTCAGACTTTTTGGTTCGGCACCACGGTCCCAAGCCGGTGTCCTCCCAGCGGAACGCTGGGACAGGCGCCCGCAAAAGAGTGGGCACCGCGCGCTGCTGTGGGGAATTACGGGCAATAAGGAGCAAGAGTCAGGGCGAGAGAGCCACGACATCCGGAGCAGAAAGGACAGCCCCCCGGCGGAACTGTCTTCCAGGGGCCTCGGGATCTGGCCCCGAGCTGGATTCAGCACCGCGCACGGCGAGGACAGCTCCTGCACCAGGTTCAGCACCCCGCGAGTCTCGGACAGCTCCCAAGCCGGCGCCCGAGCGCATGCGCTCCCGGGGTCTCTTCCGCCGCCGCTTCCTCCCTCAGCGCTCCGGGCCGCGCCCCCCGGGAATCCCGGCCCGTCCTGAAGCCAGGAAAATAACCTCGGCGAACCGGGCACGCTTTCGTCGCGCCGCAAACCGCCACCCGCAGTTTCCGCAGTACAACTACCAGACGCTGGTGCCGGAGAATGAAGCAGCAGGCACCGCTGTGCTACGCGTGGTTGCACAGGACCCGGACGCCGGCGAGGCCGGGCGCCTAGTCTACTCGCTGGCGGCGCTCATGAATAGCCGCTCTCTGGAGCTGTTCAGCATCGACCCGCAGAGCGGCCTCATCCGTACGGCGGCAGCTCTGGACCGCGAGAGCATGGAGCGTCATTACCTGCGTGTGACCGCGCAGGACCACGGCTCGCCGCGCCTCTCGGCCACCACGATGGTGGCCGTGACAGTAGCTGACCGCAACGACCACTCGCCGGTTTTTGAGCAAGCGCAGTACCGGGAGACGCTTCGCGAGAATGTGGAGGAGGGCTACCCTATCCTGCAGTTGCGTGCCACTGACGGCGACGCGCCCCTCAACGCCAACCTGCGCTACCGCTTCGTGGGGCCGCCAGCTGCGCGCACTGCAGCTGCCGCCGCCTTCGAGATTGATCCACGCTCCGGCCTCATCAGCACCAGCGGCCGCGTGGACCGCGAGCACATGGAAAGCTATGAGCTGGTGGTGGAAGCCAGCGACCAGGGCCAGGAGCCCGGGCCGCGCTCGGCCACTGTGCGCGTACACATAACTGTGCTAGACGAGAACGACAACGCTCCCCAGTTCAGCGAGAAGCGCTACGTGGCGCAGGTTCGCGAGGATGTGCGCCCCCACACGGTGGTGCTGCGCGTCACGGCCACCGACCGGGACAAGGACGCCAACGGATTGGTGCACTACAACATCATCAGTGGCAATAGCCGTGGCCACTTTGCCATCGACAGCCTCACTGGCGAGATCCAGGTGGTGGCACCTCTGGACTTCGAGGCAGAGAGAGAGTATGCCTTGCGCATCAGGGCGCAGGATGCTGGCCGGCCACCGCTGTCCAACAACACGGGCCTGGCCAGCATCCAAGTGGTGGACATCAATGACCACATTCCTATTTTTGTCAGCACGCCCTTCCAAGTCTCTGTCTTGGAAAATGCTCCCTTGGGTCACTCAGTCATCCACATTCAGGCAGTCGATGCAGACCATGGGGAGAATGCCAGATTGGAGTACTCCCTAACTGGTGTGGCATCTGATACTCCCTTCGTGATAAACAGCGCCACTGGATGGGTCTCTGTGAGTGGTCCCCTGGACCGTGAGTCTGTGGAGCATTACTTCTTTGGTGTGGAGGCTCGAGACCATGGCTCACCCCCACTCTCTGCCTCAGCCAGTGTCACAGTGACTGTGCTGGATGTTAATGACAATCGGCCTGAGTTCACAATGAAGGAGTACCACCTACGACTGAATGAGGATGCAGCTGTGGGCACCAGTGTGGTCAGCGTGACCGCAGTAGACCGTGATGCCAACAGTGCCATCAGCTACCAGATCACAGGTGGCAACACCCGGAATCGTTTTGCCATCAGCACCCAGGGGGGTGTGGGTCTGGTGACTCTGGCTCTGCCACTGGACTACAAACAGGAACGCTACTTCAAGCTGGTACTAACTGCATCTGACCGGGCCCTTCATGATCACTGCTATGTGCACATCAACATCACAGATGCCAACACTCATCGGCCGGTTTTTCAAAGTGCCCACTACTCAGTGAGTGTGAATGAAGATCGGCCAGTGGGCAGCACCATAGTGGTCATCAGTGCCTCTGATGATGACGTGGGTGAGAACGCTCGTATCACCTATCTCCTGGAGGACAACCTGCCCCAGTTCCGCATTGATGCAGACTCAGGGGCCATTACACTACAGGCCCCATTAGACTATGAGGACCAGGTGACCTACACCTTGGCTATCACAGCTCGAGACAATGGTATCCCACAGAAGGCGGACACTACTTATGTGGAGGTGATGGTCAATGATGTGAATGACAATGCTCCACAATTTGTGGCCTCCCACTATACGGGGTTGGTCTCTGAGGATGCTCCACCTTTCACCAGTGTCCTGCAGATCTCAGCCACCGACCGGGATGCTCATGCCAATGGCCGGGTCCAGTACACTTTCCAGAATGGTGAAGACGGGGATGGAGATTTTACCATTGAGCCCACCTCTGGAATCGTTCGTACAGTGAGGCGGCTGGACCGGGAGGCAGTGTCAGTGTATGAGTTGACTGCCTATGCAGTGGACAGAGGTGTACCCCCACTCCGGACTCCAGTCAGTATCCAGGTGACGGTGCAGGATGTGAACGACAATGCACCTGTCTTCCCAGCTGAGGAGTTTGAGGTGCGGGTGAAAGAGAACAGCATTGTGGGCTCAGTGGTGGCCCAGATCACTGCAGTGGACCCTGATGAAGGCCCCAATGCCCATATAATGTACCAGATCGTGGAGGGGAACATCCCTGAGCTGTTCCAAATGGACATCTTCTCTGGAGAACTGACGGCACTCATTGACCTAGACTATGAGGCTCGCCAAGAATATGTGATTGTGGTGCAGGCCACATCTGCTCCTTTGGTCAGCCGGGCCACTGTGCACGTCCGCCTGATTGACCAGAATGACAACAGCCCTGTGCTCAACAACTTCCAGATTCTCTTCAACAACTATGTATCTAACCGTTCGGACACCTTCCCTTCGGGCATTATTGGGCGCATCCCAGCTTATGACCCCGATGTCTCTGACCACCTCTTCTACTCCTTTGAGCGTGGCAATGAGCTGCAGCTGCTGGTGGTCAACCAGACCAGTGGAGAGCTGCGACTCAGCCGAAAGCTAGACAATAACCGCCCACTGGTGGCCTCCATGTTGGTGACTGTCACAGGTGAGGGGCAGGGGGCAGGCAAGTGACCCAGTGACCCCAACCTGTTAGGTCTCAGGGACTCCACAGGGCACCTCATACCAAACAGGGATTTCTAAGCCTTCCAAGAACCCCTTAAGGGTAGGGTTCTTGCACCCTACAAGATCTGCCATAGACCTCACAAGGTTAGGTTCTCTGCTTAGGTTGCTGGATAATCTCCACAGAATCCCAATGATTCCAAGGCATCTAGCAGACCCCATAAAGCCTGTAAAGAACTGTCTGCTACCTAGGGATAGCTCCCCTCCTGACAAAAGGTCAGCGGTCCTGGGGTAATCCTCTGGAGGTCCCAGGCAAAGCCAGTATGGGCCAGTCAGTCCATGCTATGCCCATGTTCAGACAAAGGGTTACTTTGGGTCCGGTCTGATGCCTATCCCATCTGTGCAGGAAATGACCAATAATTGAGTGGTCAGGAACAGCAGCTTACTATGGAAGCTTCAGGTGGAGAGTGGCTTCATAGGGGCTGAGACCCTGACCTTTGGGAAAATGTCCAGAGGTCTACCTGCCTCTTTCCTGCTCCATCTGCTCCAGTCGTTCACAAACCCCTCCATAATAGGAGAGTGCAGGTGGGGAGGCTCTTGAAGTCCTGCCTACTGGAGGCTGCAGAGGTTGTGAAATAGGCTTTACTGGTGCTCATTCCTCAGTTCTGGAGCAGGGACTCCTGGAACTGCCTGAGAAGGCACAACCTTCATTTATCCCTCAACACACTCAACAGTCTGTCCTCATTGACCACCCAGTATGTGCTAGGGTGTGGGGACAAGATGAACAAGGCAGCTAAGCACCTCACCTTCATTTCTGGGGTGGTCACTGAAACCACAGGACCCAGATCTGGAGTAGCGAGCAGGCTGCTAATTCAAGAATGCGTGTGTGTGTGTGTGTGTGTGTGTTCAAGACCCTCCTGGAGCTTGATAACCCAGGATTCTGGAGGATGGCATTGAGTCTTCACTGGGCCAGGACCCCTTCTAGTGCTATGGAAGAGCAATTTGCTGACCAAAAATAGGAGATAGGTGATTCCTGATCTGGAACCCTTGTTTTCTGTAGCGGATGTTTTGCTGGTTCTGCTATGCTGGGGGAGGGGAGAAGGGGAAGGTGAATGGGAATGAATGGCCAGTAGCCCTAGCTCCTCTCCGTGTCCTGAGTTGGGGTAGCCCGCTGACCATGATAACTTGGGGAAGTGTGAGTTACTGAGTACTCAGGGTACTTGAGTGCTGTTGGGGGAGTGACTTGCTAACCCATGGGCACTGTGTGGGGTTGGTTGATCCCTGGCCCAGACCCCTCCTTGTATTGCGGGTTGGGGGAGGAAGCAGTGGCTTTTTGACACCTTGATGCTGGGGGAGCTGGTGGTCACTAGCCCCAGACTCCCTTGTGTCCTGGTGGGGTCAGCCTGCTGACTTAGAGGTTCTGGGGGCCTAGGCTATCAATGGCCCCAGCCCTCTTTTGTCCCAGGGAGGGGCGGCCACTGGCCCCAGGATGACCACTGCCCCTGCCCCCACCTGCAGATGGCCTGCACAGCGTGACGGCGCAGTGTGTGCTGCGCGTGGTCATCATCACGGAGGAGTTGCTGGCCAACAGCCTGACCGTGCGCCTTGAGAACATGTGGCAGGAGCGCTTCCTGTCACCGCTACTGGGCCGCTTCCTCGAGGGCGTGGCTGAGGTGCTCGCTACGCCCGCTGAGGACGTCTTCATCTTCAACATCCAGAACGACACAGACGTAGGGGGCACCGTGCTCAATGTGAGTTTCTCGGCGCTGGCTCCACGTGGGGCCGGGGCGGGCGCTGCGGGGCCCTGGTTCAGCTCCGAGGAGCTCCAGGAGCAGTTGTATGTGCGCCGGGCGGCGCTGGCGGCCCGCTCCCTGCTCGACGTACTGCCCTTCGACGACAACGTGTGCCTGCGAGAGCCCTGTGAGAACTACATGAAATGCGTGTCCGTGCTCCGCTTTGACTCGTCCGCGCCCTTCCTGGCCTCGGCCTCCACGCTGTTCCGACCCATCCAACCCATCGCTGGCCTGCGCTGCCGCTGCCCGCCCGGATTCACAGGAGACTTTTGCGAGACCGAGCTCGACCTCTGCTACTCCAACCCATGTCGCAACGGCGGAGCCTGCGCGCGGCGCGAGGGAGGCTACACATGCGTCTGCCGCCCACGCTTCACAGGTGAGCAGGGCGCCGGGCCAAGGCTGGGGGCGGGACTTCTGAGGCCAGAGGCTGGTGTGGACGCCGTTAGGCCAGAAGCCGTAGAACGTGGCCGGGAGAGGCAGTCGCCGAGGCGGCGATGAGACTGGGGAGGGGGCGGCGCCGCGGGGCGGGGCCAGACGGAAGGGGCGTGTCCACCGAAGAGCTCGACCTTTCGGGGGTCTTGGCACCCGGCCTCTGGGCGCGCGGTCTTTGAAGGGGCCAGAGCAGGGGCGGGCGTGGGCGTGACCGCCTCTGACCGCGGCTTGGCCCCCAGGAGAGGACTGCGAGCTGGACACCGAGGCCGGCCGCTGCGTGCCGGGCGTCTGCCGCAACGGGGGCACCTGCACCGACGCGCCCAACGGCGGCTTTCGCTGCCAATGCCCGGCAGGCGGCGCCTTCGAGGGCCCGCGCTGCGAGGTGGCTGCGCGCTCCTTCCCGCCCAGTTCGTTCGTCATGTTTCGCGGCTTGCGGCAGCGCTTCCACCTCACGCTGTCCCTCTCGTAGGTGCCCGCCCCATGTCTGAGCGCCTCCACGCCGCCCCCACCTACCTGCCCTGACTCAGATTCCTGACTGCCCTGTCCTGGCATTCCCACGAGACACCGCCCCTCCCCTGACGCCCCGCCCGGGGTCTCCTGACCTCGCTGCACCCGCGTCCCCTCGGTCGGTCCCGCCGTCCCTCTCGCTTCCTCTCTCGCCCCAGCCCCTTCTCCTCGCAGGGATGGTGGGTGTGAAATGGTACCCTGCTCCTGACGCCCCCACCCCCGCAACCCCCTCCCACCCCGCCCAGGTTCGCCACGGTGCAGCAGAGCGGGCTACTCTTCTACAACGGGCGCCTGAACGAGAAGCACGACTTCCTGGCCCTGGAACTCGTGGCTGGCCAAGTGCGGCTCACATATTCCACGGGTGGGTGCCCCGGATGTGACGGCGAGAGGGTGCATGTGTGCTGGAGGACGCAGGGCCCAAGTCCCCTCAGGTTTGCCTCACTGTGCATCTGAGCACACACTCCACGCCATACAAGCAGTGAAGACCTAGCTCCTTGTCCTTCCCTGTGGGAAGGTCCCTCCCTCCAAGAAGTCTGTTTCTCCTGTCTGTTCAAAGGCACTCTGGGCCAGCCATTGTAGTCACCAGTGGGGGACTGATCTGATGCATCCAGGGTGGCCCTGGGAGTGGCTGTGCTTATATAACTAGGGTGAGATGGGGCGACTCCACTGCTCCTGATGATTCTACATGTGTCTCCCCTCCAGGTGAATCCAACACAGTGGTCAGCCCCACAGTTCCCGGGGGCTTGAGTGATGGGCAATGGCATACAGTGCATCTGAAATACTACAACAAGGTGGGGACCATCCCTGGCATCGGGTATGAGGGGAGTTGGGATGCTGACTTCTGCTCCTCGGGGGTTACTAGGGGCACTGTTGACTGGTGTGCCTGGGTCTTTAGCCCCGGACAGATGCCCTAGGGGGTGCACAGGGCCCCTCCAAGGATAAGGTGGCTGTGCTGAGCGTGGATGATTGTGATGTGGCCGTGGCTCTGCAGTTTGGTGCTGAAATTGGCAACTACTCATGCGCGGCTGCTGGTGTGCAAACAAGCTCCAAGAAGTGAGGCCCCCGCCCCTGGTCCCCTTGTCCCCTGCCTACCAAAGCCCACTCCAACCCTTCACATCCCATTCCTCATCCCATCCTGCCAAACTCTCCCATCTTTCCCCCAAACCACCAAGATTTCCTTCTCCTTTCAAAGACCCTGAAAGCCTGCTCACTCTAGCCCCCAATCCTGCATTCCACCCCAGACTTCCACCTCCCACATACAGTCCCCAGGCAGTCCTCCAAAGCCTCCACCTCCCCACCCCAGTCTCACTAATTCCCGTCCCCTCCGAGTCCCTTAATCTCATGTCCAGTCCCCAGACTCCTCACGTCTCCATCCCCTCCCCAGCCAGCCAGATGCCTCACTCTTTCATCATAGCCCTTAACCGCAGTTCGCCTACTTTTCCCCAGACCATCGGCCCATCATGAGCTCCCCTTTGCACCCCAACTGAAGAAAGACCCTAACTCCTTCCCCAGCTTGGCCTTATTTTCCTCCCTCAATCACCCAACCCTCTGGGTCCTACCCCCTGCTTCCTGTGGCCCCCTAGGAGCAACTCTGCTTTGGCCCCAGTCCTACCAATGACCCAAACCCCTGATCCCCAGGTCCCTGGACCTGACGGGCCCTCTTCTTCTGGGGGGTGTCCCCAACCTCCCCGAGAACTTCCCCGTGTCCCATAAGGACTTCATCGGCTGTATGCGGGACCTGCACATTGATGGCCGCCGAATGGACATGGCGGCTTTTGTCGCAAATAATGGCACCATGGCAGGTAGGCCTGAAGCTTCCACCAGCCCAGCCCATAGCCCTGTCCCCATCATAGGGAGGGAGCAGAGGACTCCATGGGGTGACTCCACATCTGACTTCAACCCAGTCTCTTTGGGTGGCAAGCACCATGCTACAGCCCAGACTTTAGGGCCTGACTCTTACCAACCCCACCCATCGAAAGAAAATGGGGCTGAAATCTTGGTCTCTTTCAGCCCCTCTGGACACTAAAGTCCTATCCAGCACTTGTGCCCCAACCCTTGTTCTCATGTCTTTCCTCTCCCAGGCTGCCAAGCCAAGCTACACTTTTGTGACTCAGGCCCCTGCAAGAACAGTGGCTTCTGCTTGGAGCGCTGGGGTGGCTTCAGCTGCGACTGCCCTGTGGGCTTTGGCGGCAAAGACTGTCGGCTCAGTAAGTGGGCAGCATGGGGTGGGGGGTGCCTGCAGAGTTAGATCTGCTCCTAGGCAGGGGCTGTAACCCTGTTTCTCTTATCCACTCAGCTATGGCCCATCCCCACCATTTCCGTGGCAACGGCACACTGAGCTGGAACTTTGGAAGTGACATGGCTGTGTCTGTGCCATGGTACCTGGGGCTGGCATTCCGGACACGGGCAACACAGGGGGTCCTGATGCAAGTGCAGGCTGGGCCACACAGCACGCTCCTTTGCCAGGTGTGTCCACTCTGCTCACCCTCCCTATACTCTCAGTTCTCAGTCTCTTAGGCCACCACTGACATTCTTGTATGTTCAGGTTGGTCACACAGCATACTTTTCTGCCAGATGTCCCAACCACACTTGACCCTGCTCTGGACCCTAGCCCTTGATTCTCTTTCCGTCATTATATCCTCTGTAGGTGCAGGGCTCCAGCATAGCTCTCTCTTATGCGAGCTGCACCAACCCACCCACAACACCTGGTCCTATCCTCTGCCCCCTGACACTATATCAGCAACATGATGTCCCTGGCACAGTGCCCTGTGTGCCAGGTATAACCTTGACCCCACTGTTCTGACCTCTGATATTCCTGACCTCTGAGCCCTCTGATCTCACCTCCAAGTCCCAGCCCACTTAGGGCTCTAACCCCAGGGCTATGCATCTCTGCCCACAGCTAGATCGGGGGTTACTGTCTGTGACAGTGACCAGGGGCTCGGGCCGTGCTTCCCATCTCCTTCTGGACCAGGTGACTGTCAGTGATGGCCGGTGGCATGATCTGCGGCTGGAATTGCAGGAGGAACCAGGTGGCCGGCGGGGCCACCATGTCCTCATGGTCTCACTGGACTTTAGCCTCTTCCAGGTCTGGCCTCTGACCCTAGGGTAGCCTGTTCTCAGCCTTCCAACCAGATCCACCTTTTTTGACCCCACCTCTAGTTCAGCTCCTCTCAGTTCCCTCCACTGCACCAAGTCTGATGTTCTCCCCCCAGTTCCCCACCATATATCCTTGCACTGAGCCCACCCCACCAGCCAGATTGGTCCACTTTCAGGCCATCCTTGTGCCAGATTTGGGGCCTGGTCTTGGGGAACCTCTGTAGCCAGCACTTTGCCTGATTCCTAGAAGCCCCTTCTAGTCTCTGCCCCAGTCTCTACCCACCCCTGGTCAAAAGCAAGCAATATTAAGGTCTGCTGTGGGTCCAGGAGGGAGGGGGCAGTCTAGAAGGGCTAGAAGGCGGCCAAGATTGACTCTGGGCTATGACGGGTTCATCAGGCCCCTCTCCCACAGTGCTGACTGCCCCCCTTCCTCCAGGACACCATGGCGGTGGGGAGCGAGTTGCAGGGCCTGAAGGTAAAGCAGCTCCACGTGGGAGGCCTGCCCCCCGGCAGTGCGGAGGAGGCTCCTCAGGGTCTGGTCGGCTGCATCCAGGTGGGGGTCAGCATGGGAATGTGATATGGGGCATTAGGGTCAGGGGTCAGGGGTCAGGGGTCAGAGGTCAGAGGCTCCTTGGGACCTGAAAGGCAGCATTCAAGTGGGGGTTGGCGCAGGGGGGTGAATGACCCAGCTTTGAGAGCTAGGTCAAGCCTTTCTGTGGCATTGGAGGTGGGAGTCCAGCTTGGATTATCAAGGACCTTTAGGAATCTGTGTCAGAAACAGCACAATTAGAGTCCCACAGGGGTACCAAATTGGGGATATTTTTGAGGCCTGGGTTTTTTTGAGGGTCTCAGAAGACTGCATGTCAGGGTGGCTGGCTCTGCAGTACTTGAGGCTGAGGTGCCTTAACATAGTCTCACCCCTTGCTGGCTGTGTGTCCATAGGGGGTGTGGCTCGGCTCCACACCCTCTGGCTCCCCAGCCCTGCTACCCCCCAGCCACCAAGTGAATGCGGAGCCTGGCTGTGTCATGACCAACGCCTGTGCCTCTGGGCCCTGCCCACCTCACGCCGACTGCCGGGACCTCTGGCAGACCTTTTCTTGCATCTGCCGGCCAGGTGGGCCTTAAGAGGGTTGGGGGAAGGGTGACCTGGGCAGGTGTTAGGGGCCCATGATGAAGACTGGGGAACCTGAAGGAGGCAGGGACTCGGGATGGGTGCCTGCTTCCTTCCATGCTCTGTGACCAGGGTCCTGAGCTTTCTGACCCAATCTGCAGGTTACTACGGCCCAGGTTGTGTGGATGCCTGCCTCCTGAACCCCTGTCAGAACCAGGGATCATGCCGGCACCTCCCAGGAGCTCCCCACGGCTATACCTGTGACTGTGTGGGTGGCTATTTCGGGCACCACTGTGAGCACAGGTAAGAGGCTGGGGCTGAGGCGATGAGGAGACCTGGCAGGGACAGGGAGGGTCACTGGGATACCATGGAGGCATCTTACCTGGCTATGCACCCCCAGGATGGACCAGCAGTGCCCACGGGGCTGGTGGGGGAGCCCAACCTGTGGCCCCTGCAACTGTGATGTTCACAAAGGTTTTGATCCCAACTGCAACAAGACAAATGGGCAGTGTCACTGCAAGGTGCGCCTGGCCCCTGACCTTTTAACCCTTCCTTGGACGCAATCTGTAATTCCTGTCCAGCTTGCTGACCTCCGCCACCTGACTTGGGCCCTAACCTCTTGCCTGTGTCCTGTGACCTAGTTGCTGTCTCTCATCCTTTACCCATGACCCCTCCCTTGCCTTCACGCATGGCCCAGGTGTCTTCTGGCCCATGAGCGCTGTTCTGTTGACCCTTTGTCCTTGATTCCACTCATTCCCCAAGCCCTGACCTCTGACTTCAGGCCCCTGGCCCATCCTCAAACAGGAGTTCCACTACCGACCGCGGGGCAGTGACTCTTGCCTCCCATGTGACTGCTACCCTGTGGGCTCCACCTCGCGCTCATGTGCACCCCACAGCGGGCAGTGCCCCTGTCGCCCAGGAGCCCTTGGCCGGCAGTGCAACAGCTGTGACAGCCCCTTCGCAGAGGTGACAGCCAGCGGCTGCCGGGGTGAGCAGGCTCCACCCAGCGGTACCCATAGAGGGCTGGCTCCAGTGTGCCACCATCACGTATCAGTGGCACACTTGGCTCCTTGGGGACTCTGGAAGCTTCTCCTGAGGGAGACCACTTACACCCAGGGAACCCTACCTTTGCCCTAAGTACTTTGCTGACCTGTCACAGAATCTGACAGGTCAACTCCTGAGAAGCCAGCAGGAGTGGCGGGCAGTGGGCCATGGGGTGGGTGGTGGAGGGGCAGTGGGCGTGGCTGTCACCTGCCCTGGACCCTGACTGCCTGGCTCAGCACCTCTTCTCTCTCTAGTGCTCTATGATGCCTGCCCCAAGTCCCTGAGATCTGGTGTGTGGTGGCCCCAGACAAAGTTTGGTGTCCTGGCCACAGTGCCCTGTCCCCGGGGGGCCCTGGGTGAGTATGTGGGGGAGAGGACATCACTGAGGGTGGGGGTGGGCCTGTCCTCTGACTGCTAGAGCCATCTCCTTTCCTGAGTTGGGTGGCTTTGTTCCTGCAAAGAGGTGGAAGTGGGGTGGGAGTCCATGTGGGCCCCTCACTACCGACTAGGGGCTCTGGGCCCTTCCCTACACCCTCATTGAGCCTCCATCTGTTTCTCTTGGCTTCTGGGCAGGATTGCGGGGTGCAGGTAAGGGGTACGTGTTTGCTCAGGTGCGCTGCCCCCTCCCACTGCCAGAGCTTTTGCAGACACCTCCTGCTGTCTGAGGTCCCTGCAGACCCTTCCCTGCTGCCTGAAGTCCCTGCAGGCCCCTTCTGGCTATCTGAGTACCCCAGGGTCCCTTCTCTGATGCCTGAGATCCTCAGAGACCCCTCCCTATTGCCTGAGGACCCTGCTGACCCCTCCTCAGTTCCTGGGGTCCCCATAGGACTTTCCCCACTGCCTGAGGTCACGAAAGATCCCTCCTCAGTCTGAGGACCCTATAGCTCCTTCCTGCTGCTTGGGGGGCCCTCCCCACTGCCTGAGGTCCCCTCAGAACACCCCCTGCTGCTTGAGGTCTCTGCAGTGGCTGGACAGAGATTGTCTGGGTACGCATGCTCATGTGTGTGTCTCTGTGCCTGTGCACGTGTCTGTGAACCTGTTGCAGGGAGGGGATTCTGTGATTAAGTTGGGCTCTCTCTTGTTGGTAGCTACAAACTTTTTTAAGATCCAAGTCAATTCTCATTCAACCTCCATCCCAACCCCAGAGACAAGGGAGAGAAATGACAGCAAAGTAACCACTGGGGCAGTTAAAACTTATGTGAGAATCCTCCCACCTGACTTTGGTCACTGGATGTTCCTAGAAGCCCTCTTCTGTGTTGGCATGTCTTGTGTGTGTGCAAGAGAGCACTGTGTGTCTGTGTGCTGGTCTGGTCCATACGTGTGTGTGTAATTGGTGAGCATTGGTGTGTGTCTGTGTGAACCGGCATGTCTATGAGCCTGTCCTGGCCCACATGGGTGAGTGTGTGCAGCCCCACTCTTGTGCTTTGTGTGGTTGCTGGTTGAGAATGGTCTACAGCCCTCTCAGGAATTGCCTGACAAGCAGCTGGTGCCTACCTGGGCTTGGGCCACTACCTCCAGGGGTGCAGCTGTAGATGCTCATGACTCTGACTATCCCCTAGGATAGGAGAGGGTGCTGCGGTTATCTCCTCAGCAAAGGTATCCAGGCCCCAGGCCTGATCAGGGGTTGCCTGCCTCCAGGTGCTGCTGTGCGGCTGTGTGATGAGGCCCAGGGTTGGCTGGAGCCCGACCTCTTCAACTGTACCTCCCCTGCCTTTCGAGAGCTCAGTCTGCTGGTGAGACTGCCCAGAACTTTTCCTGCAACCTAAGACCTTCCTTGGCCTGTGGTGGGCCCCAGATACCACACCCTAGCCCTTGACCTCCTCAGCCTTTCCTGGTTGCCCTTTAATCTGGCAAGGCTTTCTCCCTGTGAGGCTTTGGAGGAAGGCCTAAGGGACCACAGAGCAACCATCTCCTTGTCCTGGCAGCTGGATGGCCTAGAGCTGAACAAGACGGCACTGGATACCATGGAGGCCAAGAAGCTGGCTCAGCGGCTACGGGAGGTGACCGGCCACACTGACCACTATTTTAGCCAAGATGTTCGAGTCACTGCCCGCCTGCTGGCCCACTTGCTGGCCTTCGAGAGCCATCAGCAGGGCTTCGGGCTGACAGCCACACAGGACGCCCACTTCAATGAGGTGGGGCTGTGCCCTGTGTTCTCATTGCCTTAGCCCCCCAGCTCCCAGCCTCCTGCCCCTGGATCCCCAGCTCAGGCCCTTGCTGTCCTCTTGGGAAGTGAAGGGCCTGGGCTCTCCCTCTGCCCTTGTCCTCTCCAGCCCCACCCCCTTGCTTGTTGGGGCCCCTCTGAGCACCTGTCCAGACCTCTCATGCCTGCCCCATCCCCTCATACATCCTCACCACCTGGCTGAGCCCAATTCTATCTCCATCCTCCCAGAATCTGCTGTGGGCCGGCTCTGCACTGCTTGCTCCAGAGACAGGGGACTTGTGGGCAGCACTGGGGCAGCGGGCCCCTGGGGGCTCCCCAGGCAGCGCAGGGCTGGTGAGGCACCTGGAGGAGTATGCAGCCACGCTCGCAAGGAATATGGAACTCACATACCTGAATCCCATGGGGCTGGTGACGCCTAATATCAGTGCGTTGTGGGTGGGGTGGGGCGGGGCACGGCAGGGGGCCATGAAAGGGCAGGTACCTGAAGGTCTGAGGGGCTGTGGCTATCGATGCCAATGTTAATGGCAGGAGACTCAGCCACCACCCTCAGTGTTTTGTAGGGACAGGCTCTGAGCTGGTAGCAAGGAAAACGGATTGTGGGACTCAGGTGTGGGATGCGAGTAAAAGGGAGTAGAACCCTTGGCAGGGGAAAGAGGTCCATGATGGGTCTCCCCTTTCTTTCTCCCGGGTAGTGCTCAGCATTGACCGCATGGAGCACCCCAGTTCTCCCCGGGGTGCCCGTCGCTACCCCCGCTACCATAGCAACCTCTTTCGGGGCCAGGATGCCTGGGATCCTCACACCCATGTGCTGCTGCCTTCCCAGTCCCCACGGCCATCCCCATCTGAAGGTGAGAGCCCCTGGGGGACCCCTGGGCCAAGTCCTGTCTCTCTGTCCCTCCAACCAGATACCATGTTGCCCTCCTCCCAATTTTCCCCTTTCCAGACCTCCCCAATGTCAGACCCTCCCACATCTCCCCTCCACCCTCCACCCTCCCACATCTCCCCTCCACCCTCCCACATCTCCCCTCCACCCTCCCACATCTCCCTCCACCCTCCCACATCTCCCCTCTACCCTCCCACATCTCCCCTGTACCCTCCCACATCTCCCTTCCACCCTCCACCCTCCCACATCTCCCCTCCACCCTCCCACATCTCCCCTCCACCCTCCACCCTCCACCCTCCCACATCTCCCCTCCACCCTCCACCTTGCCACACCTTCACTTTGTCAGACCCTCTCCCTCATCACAGATGATCCCTCCCAGGCCTTGACTGTTCCTTTCTGGGTTCCTGTTCCCTGCATTCTCCAATTCTGTTCCCGTAGGGAAGAGACTCCCATATTTGATCAGGTTCAGAGCTGGGTTGGTGGGTGCTTTGGGTCAGAGGTCACTGACAGAAGCTCCTCCTCCTCTCCTGGCAGTTCTGCCCACAAGCAGCAGCATGGAAAACTCCACCACCTCAAGTGTCGTCCCCCCACCAGCCCCGCCAGAGCCAGAGCCTGGGATCTCCATTATCATTCTCCTTGTTTACCGCACCTTGGGGGGACTGCTCCCTGCCCAGTTCCAGGCGGAACGCCGAGGTGCCAGGTACTCAGGCCCCTCACCCCTGAGCTTCTTGCGAACGTCTCAGCCCGGCAGCCCCTTTTTTGGTGGGTAGATGCATAGGTTCACAACACACAGAGAGGAGCACAGCTCCAGGGAGCCCCGTCCTTGCTGGGTTCTGTGTGAATCTTATTCTCTGGAGTTGTGCAGAGTGGCAGAGCCCCTGGCTGACAGACACAGAGCCACACACAGGAGGGATCCATGAGCCAGGTACAGAGAGACCAAAGGGCTGACAGAGACAGACACGGACAGGCTGACTGATGGTGGTCAGATGGGGGTAGGAGGGAGGACAATCAGAGGCAAACAGTTGCAGGTCCCCTGGAGCTGCTCAGCTCCTCAGCAGAGGCTGGAAGGATTCTTAGAAACAACTTCCACTCGGGGCCATCCCAGACCCTGGGTCAGCTCTGGCGAGTGGCATGAAGATGGGGTGAGGCAAGCAGGCTGAGTGTGGGGAGGTCAGCAGTGTGCAAGCCCAGATGGGTGTCTCCCCAGGCTTCCCCAGAACCCCGTTATGAACTCCCCGGTGGTCAGCGTGGCTGTGTTCCATGGACGCAACTTCCTAAGGGGAGTCCTGGAGTCCCCCATCAGCCTAGAGTTTCGCCTGCTACAGACAGCGAATCGGAGCAAGGCGATCTGTGTGCAGTGGGACCCACCTGGCCTGTGAGGACCCCCATTCTGGAAACCCTTGGTCCCCTGTTAGCCCTTGGGAGGCCAACTAATAGTCCCAGTCTACCCCTGGGGCCCCCACTAGTGCTGTCATGCAACCCGAACCATGAGGAATGCTGTACCCCAACTCCAGACACCCTCAGCCCTTCCTATGATCTCTCACAAACCCCTGCCTGACAGTGGGTCACAGTTGTGTCTAACTGCCCTGTGGCTGCAGGGCGGAGCAGCATGGTGTGTGGACAGCACGTGACTGCGAGCTAGTGCACAGGAATGGGTCCCATGCACGGTGTCGCTGCAGCCGGACAGGGACCTTTGGGGTCCTCATGGATGCCTCTCCCCGTGAGGTGAGGCTGTGTTCAGTGTCCCAAGGAAGTGGGGGGTCAAAGGGACACGGGGATTCTGCCCAACAGCCCATCAACCATCCCTGTCTCTGTAGAGGCTGGAGGGCGACCTGGAGCTGCTGGCTGTGTTCACCCACGTGGTCGTGGCTGTGTCTGTAGCTGCGCTGGTGCTGACTGCAGCCGTCCTGCTGAGCCTGCGCAGCCTCAAGTCCAATGTGCGTGGGATCCATGCCAATGTGGCAGCCGCCCTGGGGATGGCAGAGCTCCTCTTCCTGCTGGGGATTCACAGGACCCACAATCAGGTGCAGGATCAGGGCCAGGGAACTTGTGTCCCAATGACCCTACTGGCCCAGAAGGCCTGGGGCCAAAACTCAGGGTCAGAGGTCAGGGATGCTCAGGTTGGGGCCAGGGTTTTTGGCAGGGTGCTGGGGTAAGATATTGTGGTTTAGGGGTGAGAGGTGCGAAGCAAATGCCTGGGGTAGGGGTCAGAGGTGGGTGAGGCAGGAGAGGTCCTGACACACGCCCCCTACCCTCAGCTGGTGTGCACTGCAGTCGCCATCCTCCTGCACTACTTCTTCCTCAGCACCTTTGCGTGGCTCTTCGTGCAGGGGCTGCACCTCTACCGCATGCAGGTTGAGCCACGCAATGTGGACCGTGGCGCCATGCGCTTCTACCATGCCCTGGGCTGGGGCGTTCCTGCTGTGCTGCTGGGTGAGGGCTGTGACCCCTAATCTCCATCCATCACATGGCCTGACTCCTGACCCTGTCCCCATTCCTGCTCATGACCCCCAACCTCAAACCCCAAGCCATCTATTCATGGGGGGGCTGCTCTGTCCTCACCCCTGCTTTCTCCCATACATGGGCTGGTCAGCAGTGCTGGAACACACGCCCTCAGTTCTACCCTTTCTCTTCCCAAGGCCTTGCTGTGGGCCTGGACCCTGAGGGCTATGGGAACCCTGACTTCTGCTGGATCTCAGTCCACGAGCCCCTCATCTGGAGCTTTGCTGGCCCTATTGTCCTGGTCATAGTGGTGAGTGCCCTGGACTTAGTGCCCCTTCTGTACTTCCCTCCCTCATGGGGGCGTGGAGCTGCAGTGAAGTCAGCTGAGGGCAGCCAGATGGCATTCTGCAGGCTTCCTGGGCTCGGCCTTCATTTTTTCTGTCCTCTGGTCAGTGACCACCCCCATTCAACTGGCATGGAGATGGGGGCGGGGGGTCAGAGATTCAGTCGCCTGTCCATGCCTCTGCATCTCTCTATCTCTCAGTCCCTCTCGGGTTCTCCATTTCTTTTTCTGTAATGCTCAGCTCCTTTGGTGTGTGTGTATATGTGTGAATTTCTCACTGGTTCTGCCTCTCTCTGTGAATCTTAGTCTCTCTCACTCATTGCCTCTCTCTCTCTCTCTCTCTCTCTCTGCCCTGCCCGGCCCCACATGTCCGGCTGTGGGTCCAGATGAACGGGACCATGTTTCTCCTCGCTGCCCGCACATCCTGCTCCACAGGGCAGAGGGAGGCCAAGAAGACCTCCGCACTGTGAGTTGGCTGGCCAGAGGAAGGGGGGTTCTCAGGATGACAAGTCCTCCTGGGTGGGGTCTGGGGCCCCCAGATCTTCCCTGGTGCAGGTTAGGCTCCAAGTTCTGGATGAAGGAATGAAGTCACACCTGCCCTGACCTGCGGTCCCTCTCTGGCGCCCTCACTATACTGTGGGCCCACATGTGCTTCTGCCCTGCTGTCTCTCCTTGTCCTCTGGGTCCCCCCAGAGTCTCCCATGGCCTGGGTGGCTCACTTGGCCCCCTGCCCTGTGTGTTCCCACTTGTCTTCCATACCCTCCCTTGTGGCTCCCATACCTCTGTGTTTTTCCCACGTGTCCTCATGGCCCTTTGACTGCTCTCCTGCTTCTTTGTGGGACCTCTCATCTCCCCCAGTGTCCTCCAGAGACCTCCATGTTCCCGTGTGACTTCCTTTTTTTCACGTTCCGTGTGTGGCCCGTGTGTCCTCCTGTGTTCCCTGCATGAGCCCTACATAAGCCTTGCATGTCCTCCTTTGTCCTCCCATGTGCCCACAGCAGGACCCTTCGCAGCTCCTTCCTGCTCCTTCTGCTGGTCAGTGCCTCCTGGCTCTTTGGGCTCCTGGCAGTCAACCACAGCATCCTGGCCTTCCACTACCTCCATGCAGGACTCTGCGGCCTCCAGGTGACTCTGGTGCCCCTCCCTCGCCCCAGAACCAGGTGGGCCTTCAGTAGGCTGGGGCCATCCCTAGGCAGATGCTGACCCCAGGCCTGGAGCTGACTCATACTGGATAACTGTTGCCAGGCTGGGTACTACCCCAGACCAGACACTGGCCCTAGCTGCTGCCCCCAGACCTGGAGCTGACTCTAACCTAGGCACTGATCCCAGACTGAGTGCTGATCCTGGACTGACCTTCACCAACACCGAGGCTCCCGGCCCCTTGCTGATCCACACCAACCTGACTGACTCCAGCCACTCCTGCTGCTCCAACCTCTCCCCTGCTGACCTTCCCCGACTCCCTTACTGAGTCCCGCATGGGCTCCTCACTGACCCACGCTAGCCTGCAGTGACTGACCCCCATTGCTGACCCACAGTGACTTATACTGGTCCCTGATTGACCCCTGCCGACCCTGCTTTGACCCTCGCTGACCCACAGGGCCTGGCGGCGCTGCTGCTCTTCTGTGTGCTGAATGCAGACGCTCGGGCTGCCTGGACGCCAGCCTGTCTGGGCAGGAAGGCAGCACCCGAGGAGGCAAGGCCAGCACCTGGGACGGTGAGTCGGGATGGGGGCCCTGAGAAGCCAGGGTTTGAGGCTGCTTCAGGGTTGGCTCACATTCTGTCCCCACCACCCCCAGGGACCTGGGGCTTACAACAACACGGCTCTCTTTGAAGAGAGTGGCCTCATCCGCATCACTCTGGGTGCCTCCACCGTCTCCTCTGTGAGCAGTGCCCGCTCTGGCCGGACCCAGGACCAGGACAGCCAGCCGGGCCGCAGCTACCTCAGGTGAGGGGAAGGGCCTCCTTGTGAGGGCACACTCAGCTTAGTCCAGCCCCACCTTACCAGGGCTTGGCATGACCAGGTCCTAGGGTGGGTGGCTCTACCCATCTCGGCCATCTGGGGCCCTGCTTCTGCCTCTGCCCTAAATGCTTCCCACCATACACCCAGGGATGCCATTCCACCCGCAGCTGGCTGTGCGCTCAAAGACACTCCAGCCTCCAAGGCACCCCATCACATCCCTCTTTCATGGCGGGGGGGCTCCTGCATTTCCAGGGACAATGTCCTGGTTCGACATGGCTCAGCTGCTGACCACACTGACCACAGCCTCCAGGCTCATGCTGGCCCCACTGACCTGGACGTGGCCATGTTCCATCGAGATGCTGGTGGAGTTGGGGCCTGGGGCAGGGAGGAGGGAGGCAGAGGATCTCTCCCCGTCCCCTTTTCTTCTGCCCCATACTGGGAGCAGTGGCTGACTGGGGTGGGACGATCTCCCCCAAGGTCCCTGCCTCAGGAGGCACCTACCTCTCCAGCCCTGGTTCTCCCAATCCACTCCTGATTCGTCCTTCCCTCTGCTAAGTCCCAGCCCTTCTGCTTCTACCTCCACTCCAAGCTCTGCCCAGGTTCCCATCCCCAACCCTAACCCCCTTGCCGTACCCACCTCTAGACCCTCAACTCCAACTTCCCTTATCTCCAAGTCCCTTACCTCTGAAAGTCCTTCTGACTTTCCCAACTCCAGGAGCAGACTCCGACTCCGACAGTGACCTGTCCTTGGAGGAGGAGAGGAGTCTCTCCATTCCATCTTCAGAAAGCGAGGACAATGGCCGGACGCGGGGGCGCTTCCAACGGCCACTCCGCCGGGCAGCCCAGAGTGAGAGGCTCCTCACCCACCCCAAAGGTGCCAGGTGCCCTCTGACCCCTTGGGTGACCAAGGGATGCCCCATTTGTTATCCCTCCAGCTCCCCATCTTTCCTGCGGTTGGGGTTCAGCCTGGTCTTTCTGACCCCTCAGCCATCAGGTTCCCCGACTTCTAGTCTCTGTCTACCTCCAGTTAAGGGGAGGGGATTCACCAGTCACCCCTACCCATTGATCTCTAGGAGATACCCTCCTGTTCCCACCTCTGCTCAAGGAGAACAGCCAGGGTTTCAAGGGTCTAGGGTCAGGGGTCATGAGTCACCGGGATCAACGCAGAAGCTCCTATAACCTGCCCTGGCTCCACAGATGTGGATGGCAATGACCTCCTGTCCTACTGGCCAGCCCTGGGGGAGTGCGAGGCAGCCCCCTGTGCTCTGCAGACTTGGGGCTCTGAAAGGCGCCTGGGGCTGGACACCAACAAGGATGCAGCTAACAACAACCAGCCAGACCCGGCCCTGACCAGTGGGGATGAGACTTCTCTGGGCCGGGCCCAGCGCCAGAGGAAAGGTACAGTCCCTGAGCCCTGGCCCGCACTACAGGAATGCTGAGGGCTGCTCACGCCCTGAGCCAAGGGACTGCAGCTTCCTCATCCCAAACTGAGAGCTCTTCTTATTCTGACCTGGGGGGCTTCTGCTTCTCTAGCCTGTTTCATGGTCCTCAGGGACTGCTCCTATCCTGACCTGGGAATTCTCTGTCCCCCTCTACCCTGGCTGGCACTACAGGGGGACCACAGGGGACCACTCCTGCGCCAGCCCGTCTGTTTTCAGAGACCATAGGAGTTGCTTCCCCCTGGCCTCCCACCCAGATTCCAGAGCTCCTGCTCTGATCTGGAAGATTTCTGCCCCCCACTCTGCTCTTATGGGAACTCGGAGAAAAGAGGTTTCTGCCCTCACCCTTGCATCACAGGGACCCTGGGGACTGCTCCTGCCCAACCCAGAGGCTTCCTGCATTTCAGCCAGGCTTGCATTGTCAGGATCTGAGGGCTGCCCCTTTTCTGACCTCAGGGAGTTTGCCCCATCCCCTGCACCATGGGACCTGCCCGCCTTCCCCACCCCGGCCTTGGGACCACAACTGGAAGATGACTGCCCTTCCACTCTGACCCCTGTCCTGCTGCCTCTCTGGGACCACCAGGGTTGCCTCTGCTGCTCCCAACCCTGTGTTGGAAGGATCCCAAGGGCTGCCACACCCCTAGACTCAGGAATTCCTGCCTGCCCTTCCCCTCCCACACACACCCTGCCCCCCATTTTCTTCCTCTCATAGGCATCCTGAAGAACCGGTTGCAATACCCACTGGTGCCACAGACCCGAGGCGCCCCTGAGCTGTCCTGGTGCCGTGCAGCCACCTTGGGCCACCGTGCTGTGCCAGCTGCCTCTTATGGTCGCATCTATGCTGGCAGGGGCACAGGCAGTCTTTCACAGCCAGCCAGCCGCTACTCTTCTAGAGAACAGCTGGACCTGCTCCTCCGGCGGCAACTGAGCCGTGAGCGACTAGAGGAGGCCCCTGACCCTGTTCCACATCCCCTGAGCCGGCCAGGGTCCCAGGAATGCATGGACGCTGCACCGGGCCGACTGGAGCCCAGAGATCGGGGCAGCACCCTGCCACGGAGGCAGCCACCCCGGGACTACCCTGGCGCCATGGCTGGCCGCTTCGGGTCACGGGATGCGCTGGACTTAGGGGCACCTCGAGAGTGGTTGAGCACACTGCCCCCGCCCCGCTGCACCCGGAACCTTGATCCACAGCCCCCACCTCTGTCCCTGTCTCCCCAGCGGCAACTCTCAAGGGACCCCCTCTTGCCATCCCGGCCACTGGACTCTCTGTCTAGGAGCTCGAACTCTCGGGAGCGGCTGGACCAGGTGCCTAGCCGGCACCCCTCACGTGAAGCCCTTGGGCCACCCCCACAGCTGCTCAGAGCTAGGGAGGACCCGGTCAGTGGCCCCAGCCATGGCCCCTCCACAGAGCAGTTGGACATTCTTTCCTCCATCCTTGCCTCTTTCAACTCCTCGGCCCTCTCCTCCGTGCAATCTTCAAGCACACCCTCGGGCCCTCATACCACTGCCACACCTTCTGCCACAGCCTCTGTGCTTGGGCCCTCCACGCCACGTTCCGCCACATCTCATAGCATCTCGGAGCTGTCGCCAGACTCAGAGTAAGTATGGTCCAGCCACCTGCTTGCACCCTCATCAGCTTAGGGCAACCTCCTGTGTGCCCTGCCCTGTGTTCTGCCACAGAAGGGGATGAGGGCTGGCAGACAGGTATGGGCTACCCCAGGCCGGGCACAGCCAGAAGGCCACAGGCTGGGGACAGGAATCTGGCAAGAAATGGGGGTTGTGACTAGCAGTGACTTGCTGGCTGTGTGACTGGGGCCAGCCAGCCTTCCCAGCACCTCCCAGGCTAAGGAGAAATAGGTGCCTTCCAATGTGTTGAGCTAGTGGAGGGGAGGACAGGAGCTGAGGCCTAGAAGTGGGAGATGACCTGGAATATGCAAGGGGCAGGAAGGAGAGCAGGAGGCCTTGCTTCGGAAGCTTCGCCTAGGGGGTCGTATAGGACAAGGAGAGGCTGGAAGTGGTGCCAGGATATACCAGGCTGAAGAGCTTGCTTTGTTGAGGATAAATCATTCATTCATCGATGTATTCAGTCAATATTGAGTTCCTCCTGTCTGTGGACACTTTGGGGTGGGGCTCACAGGAACTGAGTTGGAACCTGGTTCATCTCGGGTGCCTATGAAGCATCTGTGGGGAAGGGGGTGGCAGACAGGCCCAGGAAGTAGTAGACCCAGGAAGTAGCTGGATACACAGGAGTCTGAGAGGGACTGGTGGGAGTGGGGAGGCACCAGGAGCTGCCAAGTCTTGTAAGCCAAGAAGAGAGTTGAGTTTCAAGGAGGAGAAACAGCTGGGTCAGGCTCTGGGGGTTTGTGGGGTAAGAGATGGCTTGGGGAGGAAGGGAGCCCTGGGGTGGGGCAGGGGACCAACAGAATTGACCAGGACCCAGGGCAGAGAGAGGACAAAGGAGAAAAGAGCAGGGTTTTGGGGGTCCTGGGGCCTGGGCACTGAGGGCTGCTGCGGGGTAGGGACCAGAGGGAGCTAACCCACTACCTGGGTCCCCCTGCAGTCTAACTTTGGGGTCTGGCTGTTTGGGAGGTAGACTAGGGACTGAGCAGGGGTTCAGGCTCTGGAGTCACAGAGGTTTGAGTTTGAGCTCTGTCTTACCTCACTAGCTGCGTGACCCTAGGCAGAGGCAAGTCTTTCTGGGCCTCAGTTTCCTCATCTGTAAAGGAGTCTGTAGTAATAAACTCTTTGAGATGTGGAAATCTATGAGATAATATCTGTCAAGTGCTCAGCATAGCATCTGTACACAGTAGGTGCTCTTGAAGCACTCAGATAAAAGACCTGGGCAGCCAAGGAGCCTTGCTGAGTCTAGGGGCACGGAATGAAGGACTCTGAGAACCCCAGAGTGGGCATGAAGGGGCTGGGGGCTAAGAGACAAGAGCAGTGGTGGAGGCAAGGGGAACAGCCAGGCCAAATGTGGTGGGGGAATCCAGAGCCACCTGACTTGGAGCCCTCTGGGCATCAATCTCTGATTTCCTCATGTGCTTCCAGAGTTCCCAGAAGTGAGGGTCACTCCTGAGGGGACAACGGTGTGGACGAGGAACAGCTGAGGGTGACAGAGGATAACAGGAGAGACTCCAGGAGTGGGGGCGGATCCCAAGGCAGCCTCCTGCTCCCCAGTGGCAGGTGCCCCAGCTCTCCCTGGCGTGGCAGGGTTGAGGCTCCATGCGCATCTGTGAGCATGCGTGTGACAAGTGCAGAGAGGGGGGACTGGAGGGAGACTTTTATACGTTTTGTACCTTTGTAACCAGAGAGATGCTTATGTTATTTTTCAGCTTTTCTGTCTCCTGGGGGGTTTGAGGCTGGGCTGGGAGGGGGAGGGAGATAGAGGGAGACATGCAGTTTGACCCCATTTGGGTCCTGAGCAAACCCTATGCTCATCTCTCTCTTCTTCCTGGGGTGGACTCAGATGGGTGGGACATATGCCTTCCTCCCCCTATTCCACCCCCAAGTTGATCTGAGTATCATCAGGGGCCCAAAGCACAGAATTGTCCTTTGCTTTTTCTTGAATGCCCCAAAGGCCAAACTTCTGGGGCTGGGGGTTGGTCTTGGAAACAGGGGTCATCTGACCTCCTCATGGGGGCTCACTCATGCCGCCCCTCCCGGTGGATGTGTGTGTTTATTATGTGGAGTCCCTGCCACTTACTGCCTTATGACCTAGGACTGATGCTGTGGGGTGCTGGTGGAGCAGCTGATGTCGTGTTTACAGAGCAAGGCTTCCCTGTCTCCCACGGGGAGGGGCTCGGGCCTCTAGTCAGACATTCCTGCAGAGGGTCGGTGGAGGGGTCATTCACCTGCCCCTGCAGCGAACAAAAGTTGTCGTGGTGCCATTTGATTCCCTGACACTGCCCCCTGCTTGAATCGATTCTGAAGGTTAAGGTGGGAAGGTGAGCAAAGGGAGCAGAAACAAGGGAATTCAAGACCCAGAATGTAGGTGCCACTGCCTCCTATGTTTACAGGATCCTCCGTGGCCCTAGGCACCCGGGCTGCAGGAAGTGACTCCATTCCACTCCTCCTTTATTCCTTTAAAAAGGGAAAAGTGACTGTTACGACCCTGTTCACAAAACTCTTACTTTTGCTATTTTGTCTGCTGTCCAGAACTGGAGACTTTAAAATTTTGTTACTGTTTACAAGTCCAGATTCAAAAAATGTTTTTACTTTGTTTACAACTCAAAACTTTGAGCTTTTACACTTTGTTTACAGTAGAGAATTTTTTTCCCCTTTGTTTACAAGTGAAAGGTAGGGAAAGTAGGAGAGGGACTTGGGGGACCCACCTGTGAGGACCCTGACCTGGCCATCTTGAGGGGTTTTCTAACCCCCAGCTTTCCCAGGCCGAAGGTCAGCCTTGAGTCCCCAGACCTAGAAGACCTTGAGAGTAGGCGTCCTCTAACCACTGGGGAGAGTGGCTGTGCAGGGTTGGGGGGTGGTCTGTGCAGACACCTCCTCACCCACCACCCCATGCATACTCTTGGGAAGCAGTTTCCTGGGAGATTAGAAATTCTACTTCCCTGACTGGAGCTAAATCCCACCAGCCAGGACCCAAACTCTTACCCAGAAGGACCCCAGCTCTTGAAGGGCTGAATGGCCTGCTGGGGGTGGGAGGGTGAGTTTGCTATGTCCTAGGTTTCCTCGATGCCCCTCTCTGGGGGGTTCCCCTCCTCCAGCCCAGCGGCCCTCTGTCCTGTCTGTGTAAATTGTTCCGTGAAGCCGCGCTCTGTTTTGGGAATAAACTTCTATAGAAAACAGTTGTTGCCTTTTCCTGTTGGGGGCTGGGGAGGTAGGATGGCAGCTGTGAATGATTCAAGCCAGACTGACCTTTGAGAGGAATCTGAGCCCCTCCCAAGAATATCCAGCTATTTTTAGCCCATTTCATGGCAGATCTCTTTCACCTTGAAATCTGGCTCCTCACCTTGTGATTGGGGCCTGATGTTGGAGCACAGGTGCTGAGAATAAGGTGCCAAGGGAAACCTCCCCCCTAGTCAAGGCAGCGGCACCAGGATTTCCTAATTCTTCAGGGTCTGCAGCCCTGGCCCGGCATTTTTTGCCCTCACCTGGGTGAAACCAACCTGAGGAACTGCTCTTGCAGTTCCCGCCTTGCCCACCAACAGCACCGACCTCCACCATTCTCCTCGGCGGCCCGCGCAGGAACCTTCTGGGAGCGATGTCCGGGCTGTGCTTAGTGCAGCGGAGGGGATCCTCCAACCATTCCTGGCCTGGGTGGCCAGAGTTAAAGGGGAGGACTTGGGGATCGTCGGCTCCGGATCTCAAAGACATGCCTAGTCTCAGAAAGCCTGAGGGTGGCGCTCTCAGCTGGAGGCATGAGAAGCCCCACAGACCTGGATCCCCCACAAGTTAAGGCTGGGGTCCACCGGCCACACCCCTAGGCCTCCCGGCCAGTGGAGTCTCCCTTTCCCACTCCCTGAGTACCTTCCGCCGAGCCAGTACCTGGGATCAGCTCCAACCTACTCAAGGCCTCGGGGCGCGACTACGGCCAGCCCAGCGCGGGTGCTTAGTTCCAGTTCTGCAGTACCATCCAGCTCGGGGCAGAGGGCCGGGCGAGCAGCGAGAGGCCTCATAGGCCAGGTCGCCAGGGTGGAAGCAGTTAAATCCTTCTTCGCCAGGCTCTCCCCGCCCGGCGCGCGCCACTTAGGTCCCGCCCCAGCGCGCTGATTGGCCCAAGCCTCCCCGTCCTGCCCCGGGATTAGCTCCCGGGAGCGCGCCGCTGGCCTCACTGGGTCCCGGAGACGCCTTCCGGAGCGTAGCGGCCTCTAGCCGGAGCAGCTGGAGCAGCCCGCGCCGGACAACTTGCGAGCCATGGGGCTGGCGGATGCGTCGGGGTGAGTTCAGAGCACAGCCCCGGTGGCCCTGCGCAAGCGCCTCGCTGGAGCAGGCATTCTCCGCTTGCGACGCCTCGGTTTACCTCTGCCGATTTTATGCAGGCGGCTGCCCCTCTGCAGCAAGGGGTAGGGGCGGGAGCCGGCGCGACCCCAGTCCCTTGGGCTGTGCGGAAAGCCGCTGGTGTGCCGCCCTAGGGCCATCCCGGGCCACAGTGAGGCAGCTGCGTATGGAGGAGCCCGGCCAGGAGATGTGGGGGCCGGGAGTCCTTGGCTGCGGCCCGTGGACTAGCTGCTTTCAGCTGGGTCCCGAGTCCACCCAGCTCCACTGACCCCGGAGTGAGCGCTCCAGCCTTTCTGGCTCCAGTTGCCCTCCTACAGGGAGAGGCCAATGATCAAGGCTCCGCCCTCCAGGCGCAGGTCCCACGTTGTGGGGGGAGGAAGCCCTTTAAGAAAACCTGAATGACTCACGTAGGAAGGGAGAGGGGGCTCTAAGATCTCCTTGAGATAGCGGTCCCAAGAGTTTCTGAGGATCTTCCTTGCACCCACTCCACACTCCCAACAGTACAGCCAGGTTAGAGGCCCTTCCCAGGTGAGTTCCTTCCCTCAAATGGGATCCTCTCCCCAGGTCAGGGCTTTTCCTAAATCAGAACTTTCCTGACTGGTGAAATCTGCCCCAACAGGCTAGAGTTTTCCCCCAGGTAAGATCCCTCTGTGAGATCTATTCACAGGTGACAGCTTTTCCCCATTCCACGTGGGAGCCTCACCCCAGGTCAGAACTTCCCCTAAGAGAGAGTACCCCGGAGGTGAGAACCCTCTCCCTCTAGGTCTTCTCCTTCTATGTGGGATCTTTCTCTGACTTCAAGTAGGTGCCTCTGGGCAGAGGGAAGATTCCCCCTATGTCAGAACTTGCCTAGCTGGTAAAGATTCTCTGGTAGGTCAGAGATCCCTCTAGGTGAGATTCCCCTTGAAAGCTTCTATTCCCAGGTGAGCTCTTTCCCCCACTTCAAGTGGGTACTTCCCTTTCCAGGTGGGAGCCTCTCCCTCTAGGCGAGAGATTCCCACTGGAAAGAGCTCCTTCTTAGGTGAGAGCCAATCCGTGGCTTCCCCAGACCAGGCCTGAGCAGTGTACAACCTGGACCCTGGGGCTGGAGGCCCGGGGGCAAGCTTGGCCCCAACACTTTCCTTCCCTTAGAGGGGAGGGTCTCATCTGAGGCCTGAGGCTTGGGAAAGGAGTTGCTTGAGGAGCTGGAGCCCTGGTCCCTGGTTTGCTGGACCCCTTCCCTGAGTGTGCTCTCAGCCAGCAGTGGGCTCCTGGGGCAGCTGGAGGAGGACCTGGGGACTGGACAGGGATTGGCTAGGGAAGAGGGATTGCGGTGGGAGGGAGCAGCCTGGGACATGGACTGTTAGAGCGTTCAGCACTGGGCAGCCACATCTCGGCTGGAGGTATAGATAGTGCTCATCCTGCAGTCCCTCCTTGGGGGACTTTGTCCTAGAAAGAGGCTTTCTCACCAGCCAAAGTTCAGGTCTGAGTTTGGGCATATGGCCCACAGATGCCAGCTTGGGGCTAGAATACTGTACCTTGATCTTAGGGCCCGGAAAAATCAGGTAGGTAACTCTCTGGTCCTAGGTGGAGGTGTAGGGGAGGTTGGGCCAGGGGTGCCCTCACTGTCTCTCTCTGGTCTTGCCACCCCAGACCGAGGGACACGCAGGCACTGCTGTCTGCAACACAAGCAGTGGAGCTGCGGAGGCGAGACTACCACATGGAACGGCCGCTGCTGAACCAGGAGCATTTGGAGGAGCTGGGGCGCTGGGGCTCAGCACCTAGGACCCGCCAGTGGCGGACCTGGTTGCAGTAAGACCAAGATTGGGGCTTGGGGGTGCTGGCAGGGCCCAGGTAGCCCCTGTTCCTGACGCTCACCTACCCCTCATATCATGTCCCCAGGTGCTCCCATGCTCGGGCCCGTGCCCTTCTGCTCCAACACCTCCCGGTTTTGGTCTGGTTACCCCGGTATCCTGTGCGTGACTGGCTCCTAGGTGACCTTTTATCTGGCATGAGTGTGGCCATCATGCAGCTTCCACAGGGTGAGCCGCCTTCAGTGCATTGGCCTGGAAACCCTGTGGTCTGTGATGCCCAAAACTGGGGCCATGACCTCTACCTTGGAACTATGGCACCTAACCCAGGGCTGGGATTCCCCTATCGTTTCAAGATCTGCTCTCCAGGCCCGCACTGCTACCATTCTACTCCTAGGCTTGGCCTATGCCCTCCTGGCTGGATTGCCCCCCGTGTTCGGCCTCTATAGCTCCTTCTACCCCGTCTTCATCTACTTCCTGTTTGGCACTTCCCGGCACATCTCTGTGGGTAAGTGGAGGCAGGCCTAGCCTTCCAGGAGGATGCCCACATCCATCATGGAGGGCAGGGTGAGGGGGAGCTGAGCAGGGCAGGAGTGGCTGGGGAAGAGGGCAGCATTGGTGCTGCATCCCTGGGCTAGCCCATGAGTCATACCCAGGCAGGACTAGACCCCTGACTGTAGGACCACAGAGGCAGGGGACCTCAAAGCCCTGGCTCCAGGAAGATGTGAGTGGGCGAGGCAGCCCAAGGGGCCTGGAACTTGGCGGAGGCCTGAGCAGCCTAAAGCAAGCCCTGACCTCTTCCCTGCTCCGCAGAGCCTCTGTGTCCCTGGACCAGTAGACACAGGTGGGACAGGGTAGATGAAGCAGGGCCAGCATTTCTAGCCATGCTTAAGGGCCCGTGAGCTCAGGGTTCACTCCTGGCCTGGCCAAACCTGAACCACCAGCACTGCCCCTGTTCATGCAGCCATAATCTGAGGACATTTGTCCAGAACTGGAAGTCTCCTGGCCTGTCTCTTAGGACCAGGGCTCCAGCGCAGGACAGCGTGCTCTCCCCTTCAGACCTGCCCCATGCCATCCTTACAGGGACCTTTGCTGTCATGTCTGTGATGGTGGGCAGTGTGACAGAATCCCTGGCCCCGCAGACCTTGAACGACTCCACTATCAATGAGACAACCAGAGACGCTGAGCGGGTGCGGGTGGCTTCCACACTCAGTGTCCTGGTCGGCCTCTTCCAGGTGTGAAACAGTCAGGAGTGTGTGTCCCCCGCACCACTTCTGCTCCTGCCACTGCCCCGTCTGCATTCCCCTGAGTGCTGACCATCGTCGTCCTCCTCTTGCCATCCACTCATCCCACTCCCATCCCACTTGCCCTGCACTCCTCATCAGCTACCCCAGGACCCCTGCCTGTCCTGACTGCCCCTGGCCACCCCACAGGTGGGGCTGGGCCTGATCCACTTCGGCTTCCTGGTCACCTACCTGTCAGAGCCTCTTGTCCGAGGCTATACCACAGCTGCAGCTGTGCAGGTCTTCGTCTCACAGCTCAAGTATGTGTTTGGCCTCCATCTGAGCAGCCACTCTGGGCCACTGTCCCTCATCTATGTGAGTGAGGGCAGGGGGAGGGAGGGGTAGGTGTGCCCCATGGCCTTGAGCGCTGGCTGTGACCTGGCCTCTCCTCAGACAGTGCTGGAGGTCTGCCGGAAGCTGCCCCAGAGCAAGGTCAGCACGGTGGTCACTGCAGCTGTGGCTGGGGTTGTGCTCCTGGTGGTGAAGCTGTTGAATGACAAGCTGCAGCGGCAGCTGCCCATGCCGATACCCGGGGAGCTGCTCATGGTTCGAGGGCCAGAAAGTGGGGGGCAGGGGAGAAGGGCAGGACAGGCTGGGTCCCTGCCACGTGGGCAGCCTCCTATATTTGAAGGCCAGCTGGAGGGGGACTGGGGGGGTTCTTGGGTATTGTGGGGGGCACAGCAGAAAGCCCCTGTGTTGGTTTCTTCCTGCCCCTGACAGCCTCTCCCCATAGTCAAAATGGTGTTGCCCGTCTCTCACCCTATGTGACTTTTTCCCACCTCTGAAGGTTTTGCCCAGTGTCTCCCTCCTCACCCCACAGTGGTTTACATGTCCCCCGACCATGATGCCAGCACCTGCCTCCCTGACTCTGTCCTTTCCCACAGCTCATCGGGGCCACAGGCATCTCCTATGGCATGGGTCTGAAGCACATATTTGGGGTAGATGTCGTGGGCAACATCTCTGCAGGGTGAGCTCTGGCGTCCGTCAGGTCAGGGAGGGTTGGGCAGCCAGGCCAGGACCTTGCTTTGGCCTCACAGATGCCTCTCACAGGCTGGTGCCCCCAGTGGCCCCCAACACCCAGCTGTTCTCAAAGCTCGTGGGCAGCGCCTTCACCATCGCTGTGGTTGGGTTCGCCATTGCCATCTCGCTGGGGAAGATCTTCGCCCTGAGGCATGGCTACCGGGTGGACAGCAACCAGGTCTGGGTGATGCAGGATGTGTAGGAGGCATCCAAGTGTATGGAAGCGCCAGCAACGGGTGGGGGAGGAACAGGTGGGACATGGGGAGACAGCAGATGTGCTGAGGCCATGTGGGGGACTGAGGATGGGAGAGTAGGACGTGTGGGACAGCATCCAGTCTCTGGGGGCCGCTTGGTGGGGATGGAGATTGGGGATACACAGGCCTAGACACAGTGGGACAGTGACAAGCCACTTCTAGGAAGTCTCCTCACACCCACACTGCCCCCCGTCAGGAGCTGGTGGCCCTGGGCCTCAGTAACCTCGTTGGAGGCATCTTCCAGTGCTTCCCCGTGAGTTGCTCTATGTCTCGGAGCCTGGTACAGGAGAGCACCGGGGGCAACTCGCAGGTGGGTTTTGGGTGTGGGCATGGGTGTGGACATGCCTTGCCTGGGGAAGGGGGTCTCGCCCCTCCTCATCCCCTCCCCCGACAGGTTGCTGGAGCCATCTCTTCCCTTTTCATCCTCCTCATCATTGTCAAACTTGGGGAACTCTTCCGTGACCTGCCCAAGGTAAGCCCCCACCCAGCCAGGCTTCAGGTCTTGGCCAGGTCAGGACTCAGATCAGCCAGTCTAGGTTCAGGTGAGGGGTGGGGACACAAGGTCAGGTCCTGTTTTTCAAGGCTGAGATCTTCAAGGTGAGATTTGGAGACAAGGGTCAGGGGCTGGGTGGGGGTTTGTGTCTGGGGTTCTGCCTGAGTGCTTGGGCTTAATCTGGCCATGCCTCGATGGGGAGGGTTGACAGCATCGGGTGCCCTCAATGGCCCCTGGCGGCACTGTTCCCACCCCAGGCGGTCCTGGCGGCCATCATCATTGTGAACTTGAAGGGCATGCTGCGGCAGCTCAGCGACGTGTGCTCCCTCTGGAAAGCCAATCGGGCAGATCTGGTGAGTGCCCTGGGAGCCCAGGGCAGGGACTGGGCAGCCCCATGGCTCCTCGCCCCCCGCCGACCGCTGCCCTCTGTTCTCAGCTCATCTGGCTGGTGACCTTCGCAGCCACCATCCTGCTGAACCTGGACCTTGGCCTGATGGTTTCGGTCGTCTTCTCCCTACTGCTTGTGGTGGTCCGGACACAGATGTGAGTCCCCCATGTTGGTCCCCTCATTCCAGCTAGTGAGGGAGTGCCACAGGGCTCCCCGCAGCTTTCCCCACATCTCTGGGGGACTTTAGGCTCCTTTGGACCCCACTATTATCCCCTTTTTCTGCCCCCTCTTCTTGCATTCTTTCTCTCCTCCACAGGCCCCACTACTCTATCCTGGGGCAGGTGCCAAACACGGATATTTACAGAGATGTGGCAGAGTACTCAGAGGTGAGTGGCAGGGGCTGAGCGGAATGATGTGGATGGGGAGATGGAGGAAGAATGAGACTTTGTGGATTCGTTCCACACTTGGCCAGGGCACTGGGGGCTGAGGACACTTTGGTTTGGTCTTTGGGATTTCAAGGGAGGAGTTTGGGTCTACGACCCCCTCTAGAGGTATGAAGGCACAGAGGGAGAGTGGACAGAGATGGGTCTGGGGCTGGGGAGGGGTCTGTCATGGAGTCAACAGCACAAGCTCCACCTGCAGAGCAGCCCTGGGTTAGAGAGCCGGAGTGGCAGCTCCCTGGGGCACCAGGATGGAAGGGAGGCATTTCCTGATCTGATGAGAGGGGTTATTAAGTCCTCAGTCATCCATTTATCTCCTGAGAGGTCTTGGGCCAAGTGCTAGGAACATAGGTGGGGGGCTCTGGAATAAAACAAGGCTGCTCCTTGCAACATGGGCGCAGTGCGATTAGGCAGTGTGGGGAGGAACTAAGGGGTCTGAGACATGGGAGAGGATGAGGGGGGCAGCCCAGCCCTTACCATGCAGGCCTGGAGCCCAGCAGAGACCTGGGCTGTGACCTGAATGGGGTGGGAGGTGGGGAAGGTCTGGTTGGTGTGACAGCCTAGGAGGACCTCTGGGTACAGAAAACAGATCACAAGGCAGGGGTTGGAAACCCAGGAGAAAGGTTAAGAGCCTGTGAAGGCTGCCTGGGTGGTGGCAGGAGAGGTGGGGAGGGAAAGGCATGGTGCGGGAATGGGGATGACACCACCGGGCTTGTGGCCCAAGCCCCTGGGAGGGCCTGGACTGCAGCCTGGGGAGCAGAGGGCTGGGCGGTGGCAGGCACTGGGCACACTAGGAAAGGAAAGGCAGGAGAACGGATGCAGCCCGGAGAGAGGAGATTCAGCCACCACCAGTTCTGCCTCATCCCCAGGCCAAGGAAGTCCCGGGAGTGAAGGTCTTCCGCTCCTCGGCCACCGTGTACTTTGCCAACGCTGACTTCTACAGTGATGCGCTGAAGCAGAGGGTGAGGTGGGGTCCCCAGGATGGGTGTCAGGCCCCAGCTCCCCGAGAGCTCACCAACCCTTCTCTGATGTTTGCCTCCAGTGCGGTGTGGATGTCGACTTCCTCATCTCCCAGAAGAAGAAACTGCTCAAGAAGCGGGAGCAGCTGAAGCTGAAGCAACTGCAGAAAGAGAAGAAGCTTCAGAAACAGGCAGGGCCCCTTTTGTCTGGTGACCCCCGTCTGCTGCCCCCTGCTCCCTGCCCCAGCCTTTCTCCTGGCCTCCCGACTCCTCCCTCATCCTCACTCCTCATCCCTTCCCCTTTCTCTCTCATGCTCCCAGGGGCCCTGCCTCACTACCCTAGCAGGTCCAGGCTTTAGGTCACATTTTGTTTCTCTCCCATCATCTGAACCAGTGACAGTGTGAACCGTCACAGTCCTCTTCTCTTTCATGGCTGTTCCAGGAGCTTCAGCCTGGTTGCTGCAGGTCCCACAGCTTCTGGTCCTGGCCCACCTACCTGCCCAACACCAGGGGGCATCACCAGGCCTACATGACATGGCTGTCATGGCAGCCAGGATAGCTGTTTCCCATTCCCTGTCTTCCCTGGTGTAGGCTGCCTCCTCCAAGGGCGCTTCAGTTTCCATTAACGTCAACACCAGCCTTGAAGACATGAGGAGCAACAACGTTGAGGACTGCAAGGTGATGGTGAGGCTGGAGGTGGGAAAGGAGGGGACAGCTGTGAGCTGCAGAGACGCAGGATCCACACGTCTCATGAGGAGTGCCATGGACCCAGCAGCTGCGGGCCAATGGCAGGAGTTGTTGGGGCTGGATCAGATATTCTGCAGGGAAATTCATGATATGCCACAGAATCTAGGCTTAGATTCTCAGGCCTAGATGAAGACCTTGAATTTGTAGATGCCACAAGACTCCCCGCCGAGTCTGCTTATGGGTAGAGGAAAAGGATTGGCTGTATGGGAGAAAATCAAGGGGTCAAAGGCAGGCGTGGTGGTGCGCACCTGCAGTCCCAGCTCTTTGGGATGCTAAGGCGGGAAAATCATTTGAGCCCAGAAGCTCAGGGCTGCAGTGCGCTCTAATGGTGCCTGTGAATAACCACTATGTTCAGTCTGGACAATGAAGCGAGACCCCATCTCTGAAAAAATATATAGGGGTCAAAGAGGTTGCCAAACTTAATTAGAGACTCAGACAGGGTAGGGTGCTGAGGTGTCTGCGTGTGTTTCATGTGGATGCCTGTGTCTATTCTGGCCTGTTCCTGGGCCCCTCCCCACTCAGCCCTGGCTGATGAGAATGGGACAGGGTCTCCCAGCACCGTGCTTTCTCATGTCCCTGTGCAGCCTCGGCCCAGGAGGTAGCAGAGCATGTCTGGGTGTGCCCTCCTGAGTGTCCCCATACATCTGTCCTTCCTGTCTTTGCATACCTATGTGACTCCCCCATGTTTGTGTCCTTATGTGTCCCATGCATGCTCCCCATCTGACCTTGCGTGTTCCCGCATGTCTGTGTGTGGCCGGTCCTGCCTTCACCCTCTCATGGGTGGCCCTGGCAGCATGTCTGGCTCCCCAGCAGGTGAGCCCAGGAGATAAGATGGAAGATGCAACAGCCAATGGTCAAGAAGACTCCAAGGCCCCAGATGGGTCCACACTGAAGGCCCTGGGCCTGCCTCAGCCAGACTTCCACAGCCTCATCCTGGACCTGGGTGCCCTCTCCTTCGTGGACACTGTGTGCCTCAAGAGCCTGAAGAATGTAAGGATGGGGGCAGGCCAAGGCCCCTCGAGCTTCCCCACTAACCCTGTAATTTGCCCTGAGAGCACTCCGAGACTCTTACTCCCCAAACCCTCAAAGCTCCCCATCTAAACTCCCTCCCCAAGCCTGCCCAAGCCCCCCTCTACGTCCCTGAGCCTTCCTCTGAGGCTGGCCCCCTTTTCCGCTACAGATTTTCCACGACTTCCGGGAGATTGAGGTAGAGGTGTACATGGCGGCCTGCCACAGTGAGTAGGGTGGGAACAGCAGGAGGGACCTGGGAGGAGGGTAGGATGCTTTTGGCCAGGGGTTTTCCAAGTAGCACAAGGAAAAAAGTCTTTCTCTGGAACTGGAGGTCAGAGGTGTCCTGGGAGACAGGAGTCCAGGGTTGCAAGTGATGTGGATTCAGCTGGAGCCTCAGGTGGTGAGGTCAGGGCATTCTGTTTTCTCCTGGGAGTTGAGTTCCTGGAGGTTCTGAGAGTCAGGGGAGGCCTACTTCTTGCCCACAGGCCCTGTGGTCAGCCAGCTTGAGGCCGGGCACTTCTTCGATGCATCCATCACCAAAAAGCATCTCTTTGCTTCTGTCCATGATGCTGTCACCTTTGCCCTCCAACACCCGAGGCCTGTCCCCGACAGCCCTGTTTCGGTGAGCCTACCTCTGGCCTGCTGAGCTCTTTTTTGTTAATCTATTGCTTCTCCCCACCCTGGGTCCAGCTCCAGGGAGTCTTTCCTGGTGGCCATGGTTCTGTCCCCAGTGGGCCCAGTGCTTTCCCCGCTGTCTTTGGATAAAGCTGTTCCTAGGGGTGGGGGTTGGTCTGTGTCCTTTGGAAACTGGAGCCTCCCCTCCTCTGCCCACTCAGGTCACCAGACTCTGAACATGCTGCATCCTGCCCGAGCCTGCACCTCTGGAGGTTGTGACAGGGCACCCTTGAGAAGCCCCTCAACCCTAGGCCGCCTCCAGGTGCTACACGGGAGTCCCCTCCATGTACACACACACAACTCAGGGAAGGAGGTCCTGGGACTCCAAGTTCAGTGCTCCAGGTCTGGGACAGGGCCTGCAGTCAGGCTGGCAGTGGCTGGTTACGGGGAGGGAACTGGTGCATATTTAGCCTCAGGAATAAAGATTTGTCTGCTCAACTCCAGGCTCTGCTGTGGCTTGGTGGGGCCCCGGTGGTGGGTGGTCCACAGCTGTGGCTGCTGACCCTTCCTGTGCCCTGAAGGTGAGACGGGGCAGAAAGTGTAGGAAAGACGCGGGAGGTCAGGGTACAGAGTGGGGGAGTTGTGGAGGCATCCCCTGTTTGGGTATCTCCCCAGCCATGCATAGCCCTCACTCCCTGTCTCCTCAGCTGTGAAACAGTTGGAACCAGAGCTGCTTCTCAGGAATAATTCACTCTCGGGAATACCCCATAAGGCACAGGGCAGTGTGGATGCCAACGGGCAGTCCCTGGAGGATACAGAGTGAACACCTAAGAGCAGCTGTTTCCCCACACTGCTACTCTATGCTTAAGAATAAGCATGACCGGGCTGGGCACGGTGGTTCACACCTGTAATCCCAGCGCTTTGGAAGGCAGAGGCGGGTGGATCACTTGACGTCAGGAGTTCGAGAACATCCTGGCCAACATGGTGAAACCCTGCCTCTACTAAAATACAAAAGTCGGGCATGGTGGTGCATACCTGTAATCCCAGCTACTCGGGAAGCTGAGGCACGAGAATCACTTGAACTTGGGAGGCAGAGGTTGCAGCGAGCAGAGATCATGCCACTGCATGGGTGACAGATAGATCACCTGGGCATGGTAGAACACTGTCAGCCAAGGAGTGTGTGTTGATTTCTGCCATTAAATGCCGACATCTGGGCATGGGACCCAGCAGGCAGTAGGGCGTTGGGTCAGCTGACACAGTGATGGCAGGGGAGGGACCAGGTCCTAGGATCTGTCTGGTCCTCAGTGTACTGTTCATTTGTAGAGCGTGAGTGGTCACAGTTCTTGTTTCATGGGTTGCTCAGTGAATATTAAATGAGTAGATGCCGAGCCTATAATCCCAGCACTTTGGGAGGCCCGAGGCAGGTGAAACCCCATCTTTACTAAAAATACAAAAATGAGCTGGGCATGGTACCAGGTGCCTGTAATCCCAGCTACTGGGAAGGCTGAGGTGGGAGGATTGATTGAACCCAAGAGGTGGAGGTTGCAGTGAGCTGAAATCGTGCTGGAGGGAGCTGCACTCCAGCTTGTGTGACAGAGCAAGACCCTATCTCAAAAATAAATAAATAAATGAGGAAATGCTGGGAAATGCTTAGAACAATGCTGGGCTCAGGTCCTCTGCTCCAAACATGTGAGCGCTGCTGTTCATCAGGTCTGAGCAGGTGCCAGGCCCTGTGCTGGGGTCTGGGCACCATCCTGAGCATGGACAGAGGCCACCCTGCCCTTCAAATCACAGAGACACCCTTGCCTGGCTCTGTTTTATCATGGCCTGTGTTGCTGCCTGGCACCATCATCCCCACCACCCCCATTCATGGCCTAGAAGCTCAGCCCCAGGAAATAAGAGCTTTTATTTATTCTGTCACACTACATCCTAGCATCAGAAATGGTGCCTGGCAGCTGCTCTGTAAATATTGTTTGAATGAAGCTTATATGTTGGAGAGGGCAGTAGATCTCAAACAGGAAATTTCAGGTATTTAGAAATGCTTTGAAGAAAATAAAGCAGGGTCATGTGATAGAGGTCATATGTTACCCAAGATGCTTATAGGAGGGGGACTCAGCAGGTGACCCTGGAACTGAAACTTTGGCCATAAGAAGGTGACTTTTTAGACGTGGGGAGCTGTGGTCCTGACACTGGGAACAATGGGGGTATTGAGGGAGGCAGGGGCAGCATGAGCTGAGGTGAGAGGGTGAGGGGACCTCACAGTCCAGGGGGAGCCTTCGGGCTTTGTTCTGACAGTGAGGGAGCCGCCTGTGGATTTGGATCCCACATCTTCGAGCACTCACCCAACTGCGATGTGGACTGTGGGGCTGAGGCTGGGTGTGGGGGACCTGCAAGTTTGGTCAGCCTAGAGAGGTGATGCCCCTGGTGGAAAGCAAAAGGTTTTAGGGGCCATGTCGATCTTTTTTTTTTTTTTTTTAATCGGCTCTTGCTCTGTCCCCCGGACTGGAGTGCAGTGCTGTGATCACCACTGTCTACAGCATTGACCTCCTGGGTTCAAGCGATCTTCCTGCCTCAGCCTCCTAAGTAGCTGGGACTACAGGCACACGCCACCACACCCAGCTAGTTTCCCCCCTCCCCCAAAAAAAGATGGAGTCTCACATGGTGAAACATGGAGTCTCACTGTGTTGCCCAGGCCAGAGTGCAATGGTACGATCTTGCCTCCCGGGTTCAAGTGATTCTCCTATCTCAGCCTCCTGAGTAGCTGGGATTACAGGCATCCACCATCATGCCCATCTCATTTTTGTAGAGACGAAGTTTCACCATGTTGGCCAGGCTGGTCTTGAACTCTTGACCTCAAGTGATCCTCTTGCCTCGGCCTCCCAAAGTGTTGGGATTACAGGCGTGAGCCACCGCACCCAGCCCCAGCTAGTTTTTGTTTGTTGGCTTGTTTTTTGAGACGGAATCTCGCTCTGTCACCCAGGCCAGAGTGCAGTGGCATGATCTCGGCTCACTGCAACCTCCGCCTCCTGGGTTTAAGCAATTCTCCTACCTCAGCCTCCTGACTACAGGGGTGTGCTAGCATGCCCAGCTAATTTTTTTTTTTTGTATTTTTAGTAGAGACAGGGTTTTACCATTTAGCCAGATGGTCTCAATCTCCTGACATCGTGATCCGCCCGCCTCGGCCTCCTGAAGTGCTGGGATTACAGGTTTGAGCCACTGCACCCGGGCTTTTATTTATTTATTTATTTTTGAGATGGAGTTTTGCTATTGTTGCCCAGGCTGGAGTGCAATGGCGCGATCTCGGCTCACCGCAACCTCCACCTTCCAGGTTCAAGTGATTCCCCTGCCTCAACCTCCTGAGTAACTGGGATTACAGGCATGTACCACCACACCTGGCTATTTTAGTAGAGACAGGGTTTCTCCATGTTGGTCAGTCTGGTCTCAAGCTCTTGACCTCAGGTGATCCAGCTGCCTTGGTCTCCCAAAGTGCTGGGATTACAGGCCTGAGCCATGGCGCCCGGCCTAGTTTTTAAAAAACAGTTTGTAAGGTCGGGTGTGGTGGCTCACACCTGTAATCCCAGCACTTTGGAAGGCCAAAGTGGGTGGATCACCTGAGGTCAGGAGTTCGAGACCAGCCTGGCCAACATGGTGAAACCCTGTCTCTACTAAAAATACAAAAATTGGGGCTGGGTGCAGTAGCTCAAGCCTGTAATCCCAGCGCTTTAGAAGGCCAAGGTGGGTGGATCACGAGGTCAGGAGATTGAGACCATCCTAGCTAACACGGTGAAACCCCATCTTTACTAAAAATACAAAAAATTAGGTGTGGTGATGCACGCCTGTAATCCTAGCTACTCGGGAGGCTGAGGCAGGAGAATCGTTTGAACCAGGGAGGCAGAGGTTTCGGTGAGCTGAGATTGCGCCACTGCACTCCAGCCTGGGTGAGAGGGCAAGAGTCTGTCCCCCAAAAAAAAAAAAAAAAAAAAAAAAAATCCGTAGATGGGTTGTTCCTATGTTTCCTAGACTGGGCTCAAATTCCTGGGCTCAAGAGATCCTCAGCCTCAGCCTCCCAAAGTGTGATTACAGGCGTGAGCCACTGCAGGTGTTTGGATTTTAGGGACTGGCTGATAGGTGAGGAGAAGGCCAGGGTGAAAGTGTTACTGAGCAAAACAACTCACTGCTTGAAATGCTAGAAACCAGTACTGTGACACTGGGTTTTGGGCTGAAGCAATCCTCCCGCCTCGGCCTCCCGAGTAGCTGGGACTACAGGTGCATACCACCATGTTGGACTAATTTCTTTTTTAAAACATATAGTGACGGAGTCTCACTATGTTGCCCACCATGGTCTCACTCCTGGGCTGAAAAGATCCTTCCACCTCAGCTTCCCAAAGTACTGAGATTACAGTTGTGGGCCGGACACCAGATTTGGGTTCAAGTGATTTTCCTACCTCAGCCTTCCCAGTGGCTAGGATTACAGCAGTGGCGTGATCTTGGCTCACTGCAACCTCCGCCTCCCGGGTTAAAAAATTCTTGTGCCTCAGCCTCCTAAGTAGCTGGGATTACATGTGCCCGCCACCACACCCGGCTAATTTTTGTATTTTTAGTAGAGACAGGGTTTCACCATGTTGTCCAGGCTGGTCTCAAACTCCTGACCTCAACTGATCCACCCACTTCAGCCTCCCAAAGTGCTGGAATTACAGGCGTGAGCCACCGTGCCCAGCCAAGAAAAGCTTTTTATTGCAAGTCAACTAGCAAGGAAGCAGGAGTCCAGCTTCAATGTGTCTCCCTGTGCTGGCTTTAAGGCAGTAATTTTATTAGAAAAGGTTTAGGGGATGGATACTGGGATTAGTAGGTGGGTGATTGGTAGAAGGAAGCAGGAGGTCTGGAAAGTTCTCAGGCATGTGCAATTAACTCTTCATGCCTCCTCATGGGTCTCCTGTGCAAATTCTGGAGGAGTTATATGAAACATGGTGGAAATTCAGGCTGTGATGTCAGCAAGCTCTTTCTGTGCACACTCCAGTCGGGAATATTGGGTCCATCTGATTTCAGTTTTGTTATCTTACAAGCAGAGGGGGGCCGGGCGCGGTGGCTCAAGCCTGTAATCCCAGCACTTTGGGAGGCCGAGACGGGCAGATCACGAGGTCAGGAGATCGAGACCATCCTGGCTAACAGGGTGAAACCCCGTCTCTATTAAGAAATACAAAAAACTAGCCGGGCGAGGTGGCGGGCGCCTGTAGTCCCAGCTACTCGGGAGGCTGAGGCCAGAGAATGGCGTGAACCCGGGAGGCGGAGCTTGCAGTGAGCTGAGATCCGGCCACTGCACTCCAGCCTGGGCGACAGAGCGAGACTCCGTCTCAAAAAAAAAAAAAAAACAAGCAGAGGGAATTTCAGCGTTTCAGCAAGTTGTTTCTTTCCTTATCTACCATCCTGTAAACTCAAGGATTTCTAGGGGCCAGGCATGGTGGCTCACAGCTGTAATCCCAGCACTTTGGGAGGCTGAAGTGGCAGGATCACTTGAGGCTAAGGGTTTGAAACCAGCCTGGGCAACATAGTAAGACCCCTATCTCTACAAAATAAATGTTAAAAATAAGTAAATAAATAAATTAGCCAGGCATGGTGGTGCACACCTGTAGTTTCAGCTACTCAGGAGGCTGAGGCAGAAGGATCACCTGAGCCCAGGAGGTCAAGACTGCAGTGCGCTGTCTCTTAAAAAAAAAAAAAATTCTGTTAGTTACTGGTTTCTTTAACTGTTCGGGGCTTAGTTTCTTTTTTTATCTTTTTTGAGACAAAATCTCACTCTGTCGCCCAGGCTGGAGTGTAGTGGTGCAACCACAGCTCATTGCAGCCTCGACCTCCCAGGCTCAGGTGATCCTCCCACTTCAGCCTCCTGGGTAGCTGGGACAACAGGCATGTGCCACTATACCCAGCCAATTATTTGTATTTTTTATGGAGAGGGGGTTTCGCCATGATGCCCAGGCTGGTCTCAAACTTCTGGGCTCAAGCCATCCACCTGCCTCAACCTCCCAAAGTGCTGGGATTCCAGGTGTGTGCCACTATACCCAGCCTAGGGCCCAGCTTCAAAAGGAGGTGCTCCCTCAGTTTGGGGCCAGCCAGGCCCACTGGGAGAATAGGACCCAGAACCCAGGTCTGCCATTCTCCTCAAGCCCTGGACTCCAGCCCCCTTACCACAGCCAGTTTCTGGCCAGGCTGCTCATGAAAGGCCATGGGTCTCGCTGGAACCTGCTGCCTCAGAGCCAGGCCTGTTCTTGGGGGAGGGGCGTTTGCCGGTCGCCAGGCGACCAGGTTCCGGCCCCTGGCACTAGCGGCGGCCATGCTGCACGTGCTGGCCTCGCTGCCCTTGCTGCTCCTGCTGGCGATGCCTGCTCCAACCCACGCCTGGTCGCGACCCCTCTGGTACCAGGTGGGGCTGGACTTGCAGCCCTGGGGGTGTCAGCCAAAGAGCGTGGAGGGCTGTAGGGGTGGCCTGAGCTGTCCTGGTTACTGGCTGGGCCCTGGAGCAAGCCGCATCTACCCTGTGGCTGGGGTCATGATCACCACCACCATGCTGATGATCTGCCGCAAGATACTGCAGGGGCGGCGGTGCTCACAGGCCACCAAGGGTGAGGTGAGCGCAGCTCTTTCTCCCCCACAGCCCCTGCCTCCATGTATGCCCAGTGAGCCGTCTTCCACCCAACCCTGCCCCATGGGTCCACACTGGCCTGTGGGCCTCCCACACTCCCACCCCCAGCTCACAGCCCATTGTCCCTGTGTCCACACACCTTCGTGGAACCCATGTCCACCACCCACAGCCAACACCCTGCCCCCAGCTCTCCCCTTTAGAACCCTTGCTCTCATCCAGCCCCTGAGGGCCCCGTGACCACTGTAGCCCAAACAGACCCTCGATGATTCTGTCACCCTGAGTCTCCCATCCCATCTGGGCACTGCCCCACACCCTACTCCTTGCTCCCCAGCTTCATCACTGCCCCTCATCGCACCTCCCTCTCTGCCCTCCATTCTCACTCCTGCCTCTTGGTCCTGTTCTCAGCATCCGCAGGTGACCACTGAGCCCTGTGGACCCTGGAAATGGCGGGCCCCAATCTCAGACCACACCCTGCTCCGTGGGGTCCTGCACATGCTGGATGCCCTCCTGGTCCACATCGAAGGCCACCTACATCATCTAGCCACCCAGCGGCAAATCCAAATAAAGGGGACTTCCGCCCAGAGTGGGTGACCAAACATGTGCCTCTCTCTGCCTGACAGCCTGGGGTCCTGGGCCAGGTCTGCTCTCTCCAGGCCTGTCTGGACCCTGTGTCCCTTTTCTACTTTTAAAGCCAGCTGATTTGGTGTCCAGGACGGGCGGGCAGGTGGGGCACAGGCTGGCTCACTGCTCCATTGCCCCCACCAACTGACTTTTCCTCCCTAAGGATCCCTCCTGGAGACACAACTGCTCCTCTGGGCTGGGTGTGGTGGCTCACACCTGTAATCCCAGCGCTTTGAGAGGCCAAGATGGGAGGATCACTTGAGCTCAAGAGTTTGAGACCAGCCTGGGCAATATGGCAAGACCGCATCCCTACAAAAAATACAAACAAAAAAGTTAGCTGGGCATGGTGATGTATGCCTGTAGTACCAACTACTCAGGAAGCTGAGGTGGGAGGATGACTTGAGCCTGGCAGGCAGTGGTTGCAGTGAGCCAAGATTGTGCCACTGCATTCCAGCCTGGGTGACAGAGCGAGAACTTGTCTCAAACAAAAACTGCTCCTCTGGCCTGACCAGTACCTGGGGACTCCCAGTGTGATGGGAGAGGACTTACCATTGGGACAGACTTGGGTGGCTCAGGAAGGGCTGCCCAGAGGAGCCGACCACCTGGCTGAGCCCTGAGGGGAAATGGCTATAAAGAAGGGAACTTCAGGTGGAGGTCTGGTTCTGAGCAAAGGCCACGTGCTGTCTTTGGTACTCTCTGCACATGGACAAGGTGGGCAGTGCCCATGATAAAGGGCCTCAAGTGCGGAGTGAGGGTCCTGGGCCTCTCCAGTGCAGAGGGGGAGCCGAGGAGGGACCTGGTCAGCTGAGAAGAGCAGTGGTGAAGTTGGAACCAGACACTGAGGATCTCTGATGGGGGACTGAGAGCCCCAAGCCCCCAGTCACTGTAGAGTCACACACCCTTTGGCTTCACCCATCCTTGTCACCACCTCATGGAGGTGACTTTAGTCCTGCCATCAATCAGCAGCTGGCTCTGGTTTCTTCTTCCCAGGCCCTGCAAGGCCCTCCCTTGAGAGGCCACTGCTCTGTCTCCAATAACAGCCCCTCCCCAGATCCTTGGCTCCAGCAACCCCAACCTGGGGTCAGGCAGGCCACCCTAGCTGCCTTTGTTTCTATGGCAGTCTCAAACGTGCTCTAGTACCTCAGTGGCCCTTGCTCCAAGGCCCCTGGAGAAGCTCCATGAAGGGACCCTCACTTTACTCCCTTTCTCTTTCTTTTTTCCCTTTTTAAAAATTGTTTCTTTTTGTGTTTTGTTTTGTTTTGAGACGGAGTCTCACTCTGTCGCCCAGGCTGGAGTGCAGTGGCACGATCTCAGCTCACTGCAAGCTCCGTCTCCCAGGTTCACGCTATTCTCCTGCCTCAGCCTCCCGAGTAGCTGGGGCTACAGGTGCCCGCCACCAGGCCCAGCTAATTTTTTTGTATTTTTAGTGGAGACAGGGTTTCACTGTGTTAGCCAGGATGGTCTCGATCTCCTGACCTCGTGATCTGCCCGCCTCAGCCTCCCAAAGTGCTGAGATTACAGGTGTGAGCCACCGCGCACGGCCTCTTTTTGTTTTTTTGATCAACTCAAGCAATCCTGCCTCGGCCTCCCAAGTAGCTGAGACTACAGGCATACATCACCATACCCAGCTAATTAAAAACATATATATTTGTAGAGATGGGGTCTCACTATCTTGCCCAGGCTGGTCTTGACTCCTGGCTTCAGCTGATCCTCCTGCCTCAGCCTCTCAAAGTGCTGGGATTACAGGCATGAGCCACAGTGCCTGTTCCAGGTTCCTGTTTTAGAAAAAGAGAACAACGTTATGAATTCAAAAATGGAAGTGAATTAAAATAATGAGAAAAGAAATAATGAAACTTTTTTTTTTTGGAAACTTTTTTTAAATTGACAAATACTACAATACTAAATCCAGAAAAATAACATAATTTGTGACAACTTCCTGACATATTTCTATAATACTTTGGTCCCCTACATGGTTTGGCTTCTTACTCTGAAGGCCTCCACATAAGACAAGGATTTTGTGATTTTGGGGGGATATTTTCCATACAGAGAAAAGATAGTTCAGTCTTCCTCCTAACATGGTTGAAATTTGTGTTTTAATTATTGGTAGTTTAGGAAAGTTAAACTTCCTAACCTGTTGTTGATGATGACATATAAATGTTCTGGATTGTTGTAAAATTTAAGAAACTGTCATCAGCCATCTGTCATATAGGAACTGTGAAATTTGGAAGGATTTACCACAGATGAGGTTCTGGCTCCACGCATTTCAAACCTTGTTTTCCTTCCATGGCTCACAGTTTTCCCAGCACTGGGTGCTGTGGGGCATGTCCTTAAGGCAATAGGACTTTGCACTTCTGTCCTTACCCAGCAGGATTTTCCTACAAGCCACATTCCTAGTTTATTCTAGAACAAGACCAATAAACTAACTTTACACAAGGGTGGAGCAAACCACATAAATATGTCCCTCTAAACCTGGTGTAGAAAGTGAAAAAAAAAGTTCCTCTTCAAAGTTTCCCTTGTTAAAGAATAAATTATGTGTTAAAATAATAGTTTAGTTTAAAGACTAACTTCCTTTAAGCCTCCTCACTTTGTTAAGCCCTATCCTATGTAGCTGTTAGATATAAAGAAATAAGTACATTCTATGTCCTTGTACTTTAACCAAGATATTTGTGCTGGACATACTCACAGGCACATTCCAACTTGCAGCCTATGTGCCTACCTTATTTCGAAATGTTATTACTTTTGGCCGGGTGCAGTGGCTCACACCTGTAATCCCAGCACTTTGGAAAGCTGAGGCAGGCAGATCATGAGGTCAGGAGATGGAGACCATCCTGGTTAACACAGCGAAACCCCACCTCTACCAAAAATGCAAAAAAGATTAGCTGGGCATGGTGGCGGGCGCCTGTAGTCCCAGCTAGTTCAATGGCAAGAACCCATGGCGGAGCTTGCAGTGAGTTGAGATTGCGCCACTGCACTCCAGCCTGGGCAACAGAGTGAGATGTCATCTCAAAAAAAAAAAAAAAGAAAGAAAGAAATTTTATTACTTTTCTAAGTCCTTCTAAGTCTTTTTGGTTTTTTTTTGTTTTTTTTTGGTTTTTTTGTTTTTTTTTGAGACGGAGTCTCGCTCTGTCACCCAGGCTGGAGTGCAGTGGCCGGATCTCAGCTCACTGCAAGTTCCGCCTCCCGGGTTCACACCATTCTCCAGCCTCAGCCTCCCGAGTAGCTGGGACTACAGGCGCCCACCACCTTGCCCAGCTAGTTTTTTGTATTTCTTAGTAGAGACGGGGTTTCACCGTGTTAGCCAGGATAGTCTGGATCTCCTGATCTCGTGATCCGCCCATCTTGGCCTCCCAAAGTGCTGGGATTACAGGCTTGAGCCACCGCGCCCGGCTAAGTCTTTTTGTAAGCAACTTCCTCTTTTCCTTTGTTCTCCCTTGCCTTTACCTATTTAAGAAAGTTTTAAATTATTAGCCAGTCAAGTTTAGCTTAGATTGTGCAGTCCAGCTCCAGCCAATGGAGACAGGATACAGTAGCAAGGACAAGCTGCATAAAGAATAAAAATTACTTCCCTCCTTTGTTCAAGTGTGCTCTCACCATTGTTTCATCTGAAAGGAGCACCCTTTCTGCAGAAAGTAAATTTGCCTTGCTGAGAAAACTTTTTGTTTCAATGCTAATTTTTCCTTGCAGTACTGAAGAACAGCATTCTGTTTCTGAATAAACATTTTACTTATAACACCCGGTGTTTCCCTGTGGTAGATTCAGAGGTGTGCCACATGAAGGCCAGCTGCTGCCAGCCACTGGGGAGACAGCCAGCAGACAGGTCCACTCTGGCTGTGCAGAGCCCCTATAGCCAGACTTCTTCCTTGCCCAACCCTTTCCCTCCTTCCCTCAGGTGCTCATCTCAAGGGACTCTTATAAATATCTTGTACACTGATCTTCCTCTTGGAGTCGGATTCCTAGAGAACCCAACCTGGGATCATCCTCAACCCACCTTCCCCTTGGCTGGACCCCGAAAATGCCACAGCCTCTCTGATGTCCTCCAAGTAAGGGGAAGTAGGCTGGAGTCAAAAGAGAGATAGGGTCTCACTATGTTGCCCATACTGGTCTCAAACTCCTGGACTCAAGTGACTCTCCCACCTTGGCCTCCCAAAGTTCTGAGATTATAGGCATGAGCCACTGCACTTAGCTGAAAAAGAGATTGTGACAGGAAGTATCCCTCAGGAAGCCCAGACATTGGAATTATTAATCAAAAACAATAAATCAACTGTCTTAGTATGTTCAATGAACTAAGGGAAGCCATGGACAAGAACTAAAGGAAATTAGGAAAATTATGTCTGAACATAAAGAATATTAACAAAGAGAAAAAATTTAAAGGGACCAAACAAATTCTGAACCTGAAAAGTATAGTAACTGAAATGAAAATTTCATTAGCAGATTGGAGCAGGCAGAATAAAGGATCAGTGAACTTGAAGCTAAGATAATTAAGGCTGGACGCCATGGCTCACATCTGTAATCCTAGCACTTTGGGAAGCAGAGGTGGGCAGATCACCAGGAGTTTGAAACCAGCCTGGCCAACATGGTAAAACCCCATCTCTACTAAAAACACAAAAATTAGCTGGGCGTGGTGATGCACTCCTGTAGTCCCAGCTACTCCGGAGGCTGAGGCAGGAGAATCATTTGAGCCTGGGAAGCAGAGGTTGCAGTGAGCCTGGGAGTTGGAGACTGCAGTGAGCCAAGATGGAGCCACTGCACTCCAGCCTGGGTGACAGAGCAAGACTCCGTCTCAAAAAAAAAAAAAAAAAAATCAAAATGTTATAATGGTATACTTCAAAAATCAAACACCAAAAAAAAAAAAAAAAAGGCAGTAATAGAGGAATGGAGGAACAAGAAAATAAATATAAGACATACAGAAAACAAATAGTTAAACAGCAGAAGCAAATGATTTGTCAGTAACCTCATTAAATGTAAATAGATTAAACTCTCCTATTAATACATGGATTTTCAGATTGGTTTAAAAAGGTTAATCTATATGTTGCCTATCAGAGACTCACTTCAGATATAAGAACATAAAAACACTGGAAGTAAAAGGATGGAAAAAATATTTTATGGCCAGGCATGATGGCTTATGCCTGTAATCCCAACACTTTGGGGGCTGAGGCAGGTGGATTGCTTAAGGAGTTTGAGACTAGCCTGGGCAACAAGGCAAAACCCTATTTCTACAAAAAACACAAAAAATTAGCTGGGCATGGTGGTGTGCACCTTTAGTCCCCGCTACCCAGGAGGCTGAAGTGGGAGGATCACCTGATCTCAGGAAGGTCAAAGCTGGAGTGAGTCATGATCACACCACCGCACTCTAGCCTGGGGCGACAGAGTGAAACTCTGTCTCAAGAAAAAAAAAAAAAAAAAAGAAAAGAAAAAAAAAATATTTCATGCAAATAATAACCAGAAGAGAGCCAGGGTGGCTTTATTATTGTCAGGTATAGTAGCCTCTAAATCAAAAAGGTTACAAGAGACAAAGAAGGGCATTATCTATTGATAAAAATTTCTTTTTTTTTTTTGAGAGGGAGTCTCGCTCTGTTGCCCAGGCAGGAGTGCAGTGGCACGATCATGGCTCACTGCAACCTCTGCCTCCTGGGTTCACACCATTCTCCAGCCTCAGCCTCCCAAGTAGCTGGGACTACAGGTGTCCACCACCATGCCCAGCTATTTTTTTTTTGTATTTTTAGTAGAGATGGGGTTTCATTGTGTTAGCCAGGATGGTCTCTATCTCCTGACCTCATAATCTGCCTGCCTTGGCCTCCCAAAGTGCTGGGATTACAGGCATGAGCCACTGCGCCCGGCCTTTTTCTTTTCTTTTTTTTTTTTTTTTAAGACAGAGTTTCGCTCTTGTTGCCCAGGCTGGAGTGCAATGGCATGATCTTGGCTCACCGCAACCTCCACCTCCTGGGTTCAAGCAATTCTCCTGCCTCAGCCTCCTGAGTAGCTGGGATTACAGGCACGCACCACTATGCCCCGCTAATTTTGTATTTTTAGTAGAGATGGGGTTTATCCATGTTGGTCAGGCTGGTCTTGAACTCTTGACCTGAGGTGATCCACCCAACTAATAAAAGTTTCAAAACAAGGCAATGTGACAATTAGAAACATTCATGTGCCTAACAGAGCCCCAAAAACAATGAAACAAAAACAGAATCGAAAGCAGTCAGCTCTACAATTATAGTACATATTTCAACCACCCACTTTCATTAATGAATAGAAGAGGCAGGCCATGGTGGCACACGCCTGTAATCCCAGGACTTGGGAGGCCAAGGGGGGCAGATCACAAGGTCAGGAGATAGAGACCATCCGGCTAACACAATGAAACCCCATCTCTCAGGAGTTCAAGACCAGCCTGGTCAAGATGGTGAAACCTTGTTTCTACTAAAAATACAAAAATTATCCAGGCATGGTGACAGGCCCCTATAATCTCAGTTACTCGGGAGACTGAGGCATGAGAATCGCTTGAACCGGGAGGTGGAGGTTGCAGTGAGCCGAGATCATGCCACTGCACTCCAACATGGGCAACAAGAGCAAAACTCCATCTCAAAAAAAAAAAAAAAAAAAAAAAAAAAAGCTGTGTGCAGTGGCTCATGTAATCCCAGGACTCTGTGAGACTGAGGCAGGGGAATCACTGGAGCCCAGGAGTTCAAGACCAAGCTGGGAAATGTGGCAAAATCCTGTCTCTATTTTAAAAAAGTAAAAGTAAATTTAAAAAATAAAAAGAAAAATCTAGAGGAATAAATAGGTGAATGTATCAAATAAATATTGAGTAAGCCGGGCGCGGTGGCTCACGCCTGTAATCCCAGCACTTTGGGAGGCCGAGGCGGGCGAATCACAAGGTCAGGAGATCGAGACCACGGTGAAACCCTGTCTCTACTAAAAATACAAAAAATGAGCCGGGCGAGGTGGCGGGCGCCTGTAGTCCCAGCTACTCAGGAGGCTGGGGCAGGAGAATGGCGTGAACCCGGGAGGCGGAGCTTGCAGTGAGCCAGGATCGCGCCACTGCACTCTAGCTTGGGCGACAGAGCAAGACTCCGTCTCAAAAAAATAAATAAATAAATAAATAAATAAATAAATAAATATTGAGTAAGAAGGGTAAAGTGAGTACCAGAGCCCTCCCAACAGAACACAGCCTGCAGGGACCTGGTACAGGTTTGAGAATCTATGGGATGATAGAGGGAACATTAGAGATGGATTGGAAAACAGGGCCTGGTCAAGAAATGGTGTTACAAAATTTAGTTTGCCGTTTAGGGGGAAAGAGGATATTTTGACCTTACCTCACTCCATATACCAAGTAAATTCCAGAAAATCAATGAGTCACCAAACACTGTGGCAAAATTATTGCAATGATCACTGCTTGCACTTAACATTTTAGTAATATTTCCTGTTTTGACCAACCCCTTGAAACACGTCATTCCCAACCAGCATCACACTTCCTGGTTGTCTCCTACTTCAACGGCCTTACCTTCTTAGCCCAGCGTAGCAGTGAGTATAGGGAGGGAAGCTAGGTGACTGGGTTTAGAAATATTTCATATGGGAGGCTGAGGTGGGAGGATCACCTGAGCCCAGGAATTCAAGACCAGACTAGGAAATATAGTGAGACCCCGTCTCTAAAAAATTTTTTTTTAAATTAGCTGGGTGTGATGGTGCATGCCTATAGTTCCAGCTACTCAGGAGGCTGGAGTGGGAGGATGGCTTGAGCTGGGAGGTTGAGGCTGCAGTGAGCCATGATCACACCACTGCGTTCCAGCCTGAGTAACAGAGAGCCTCTCCAAAAAAAAAAAAAGAAAGAGAGAGAAGGAAGGGAGGAAGGGAGGAAGGGAGGAAGGGAAGAAGGGAGGAAGGAAGGAAGGAAGGAAGGAAGGAAGGAAGTAAAATCCTGTCTCTACAAAAAATATACAAGTTAGCTGGGTATGATAGTGAGCACCTGTGGTCCCAGCTACTCAGGAGCCTGAGGTAAAAGGATCACTTGAGCCGGGCGCGGTGGCTCACGCCTGTAATCCCAGCACTTTGGGAGGCTGAGGCGAGCGGATCACAAGGTCAGGAGATCGAGACAATCCTGGCTAACACGGTGAAACCCCATCTCTACTAAAAATACAAAAAATTAGCCGGGCGTGGTGGTGCGCGCCTGTAGTCCCAGCTACTCAGAGGCTGAGGCAGGAGAATGGCGTGAACCCGGGAGGCGGAGCTTGCAGTGAGCCGAGATTGCGCCACTGCACTCCAGCCTGGGTGACAGAGCGAGACTCCGTCTCAAAACAAAACAAAACAAAAAAAAAAAGGATCACTTGAGCCGGGGCATGGTGGCGTATGGCATCCTAGCTACTTGGGAGGCTGAGGCAGGAGAATTGCTTGAATCCAGGAAGCGGAGGTTGCAGTGAGCCAAGATTGTGCCACTGCACTTCAGCCTGGGTGACAGAGCGAGACTCCGTCAAAAATTAGCCATATTGGCATGTGCCTGCAGTTCCAGCTACTTGGGAGGCCGAGGCAGGAGAATTGCTTGGCTTGAACTTGGGAGGTGGAGGTTGAAGTGAGCAGAGATCATGCCACTGCACTCCAGCCTGGGTGACACAATGAGACGCTGTCTCAAAAAAGAAAGAAAAATTGGCCGGGTGCGGTGGCTCACGCCTGTAATCCCAGCACTTTGGGAGGCCGAGACGGGCGGATCACGAGGTCAGGAGATTGAGACCATCCTGGCTAACGCGGTGAAACCCCGTCTCTACTAAAAAATACAAAAAAAAAAAAAACTAGCCGGGCGAGGTGGCGGGCACCTGTAGTCCCAGCTACTCAGGAGGCTGAGGCAGGAGAATGGCGTAAACCCGGGAGGTGGAGCTTGCAGTGAGCTGAGATCCGGCCACTGCACTCTAGCCTGGGCAACAGAGCGAGACTCCGTCTCAAAAAAAACCAAAAAAAAAAAAAAAGAAAGAAAGAAAAATAATAGAGATCCTAAGACTGAAAGAATGAACTCTTTGTAGCAATAAGATACCAAAGTATAAACAAGACCTAAGGCCATGCCAGGCAAGAGTTAAGCCATTCACCAAAGAATAAACTATGTTCTAACTGCTGCACGGTATTTCTTTTTTTCCAGCAGCTAAACAAGCACTGGCCTTGAGATAAGCAATACGGAAACAATTGCAGTTCATCCATCACCAGACACTGACCCCATTCCCTGTTCCACAAGCCATAACTATAGCTTTGATTGGACAAGAGACTGATTTTAGTGATTTTTTCCTGATAAGAGACCACTGACCAGGGACTGGCTTTAGTTGGTTTATGGAACCTGTGCACTGAGTGCTTTTGTATCCTTGCTTCATATTTTGACATATGGAGCTAATTGTATTTCTTTTGGTGGTGGTGGTGGTGGTGGTGGTGGTGGTGTTTGAGACGGAGTCTCCCTCTGTAGCCCAGGCTGGAGTGCAGTGGTGCGATCTTGGCTTACTGCAACCTCTGCCTCCCGGGTTCAAGTGATTCTCCTGCCTCAGCTTCCCAAGTATCTGGGATTGTAGGCACATGCCACCATGCCTGGCTGATTTTTTGTATTTTTAGTAGAGATGGGTTTTCACCGTGTTAGCCAGGATGGTCTCAATCTTCTGACATTGTGATCCACCCACCTCAGCCTCCTAAAGTGTTGGGATTACAGGTGTGAGACACCGTGTCCAGCTGAACATGTATGTTTAGCCAAGCCATTCGACATACAGCTCCTGCCCAAATCCCTCCTCTTTTGAGAGGTCTCTCTCTGGTTTTGACCAGAGGCCCACTTCCCAGACTGCAGGTCGCAACCTTTTATACGAAATGAAGTCAGCCTGGTACGGTGGCTCACGACTGTAATCCCAGAACTTTGGGAGGCTGAGACAGGAGGATCACTTGAGCCCAGGAGTTCAAGATCATCCTGGACAACATAGTGAGACCCCTGTCTCTACAAAAAATTTAAAAAATTAGCTGGGTGTAGTGTGCGAGCCTGTGGTCATCATGGTGCCTGGCATGATTTTTATAAAGATAATTTTAAGTATAAGAGTAGTTTTTGGGTAAGGCGTGGTGGCTCACCCCTGTAATCCTAGCATGTTGAGAGGCTGAGGCGGGTGGATTGCCTGAGGCTAGGAGTTCAATACCAGCCTGGCCAACATGGTAGAAAATGCAATGATCCTAGCCCTTGCCTCTTCCTATACTTAAGATACTCTCCGACAGGATTAATGATTACACTTCTGTGACCTATAAACAGATGTACTCTCACACCCAAACCTTGATGAGACTTTGCTCTAATGTAACTTCTGAGCACATATGTAATTTCTGAGCACATGGAAAGCCGCCACCACCAGTGTATAAGCTGTGTCGGAAACGCTGCTTTGTTTTTTTTTTTTTTTTTTTTTTTTTTTTTTTTTTGGGGGGGTGGTTTTTTTTACCCAAAATAATAATAGCGTATGTTGGGGGGGGGGGGGGGGGTG